>NC_048898.1:954927-1186213 GCF_011077185.1 Oxyura jamaicensis
GATCTTGAGGTCTCTTCCAACCTAGAAATTCTGTGATTCTGTGAATTGGGATAATACCTAACAGCTGGCAGGTGTGCATGTAATGAGCAGCCACGGTTGTAAGCAGTAGAAGTCCTGTTTCAAAGGATCTGATAATTGCTTTGCTGTCCTGAGCTGTGAGAGGCCAGGAGTCACCTCTGAGATACATATGTAAGTTCTGCTTTGTTATGGGTCTGTATTTTTAAAAGCAAAATTTAAGCATTAGAGTATGTTACGTCTCATATGTGTCTAATGAACCAGGTGTAACTAAAAAAAATCAAAATTAAGTAAATGCAGAAGTGGAGGAAAAGGAGCGTAAAGAAAGGTGCTGTAAGTCTTAATGTGAAGTTACTTGAATCAAAGATGTTGATTGTATTTGCACTGAAAAAGTGTGAGTTGGTTCTTTCAAAGAGATTGAAGTCCCGTGTTAATGGATGGAGCTGTGCTTCCACTTCTTGTTGTGTATCATGAGTCTTCTTACAATGTTATATTTTGATGATTATGCGGTTTAGGCATGTATATGCTATGTATGACATGGGTAACTTTTTGACTTCCCATTGATGCGCATAATCCTAGGAGAGGATTACCTGTGCTTAGGTAAGAGTAACCCCCTGAGAACAGGTCTTGAATGTTCAGGTGATCCATGGTTTCAGCAAATTTCCAAAAGGATTCCTATAGAAGGCCTGTTAAATGAAGATACTGGCAGCTGTAGAACACAGAGCCACAAATTGCTTGATGCCAAGCTCATCTGAAAGTGGGTACGATCACCTGGGAGCAGCACCCTTGCCAGCAGTCACAGGGCTTGTGTATTTGTGGCTGGAAGCACTGCAAAAGTGATGTTAGTGTTGCTTGGGCTTGAAGAGATTTCCAAGATACTCATGAGAATAGTGGTAGTAAGGGAGCAGTTTCATGCCACGTGTGGGTCAGTTGCTAAAAAGCAGCTCTACTCCTCCTATAGCTTTATACCTCCTTATGGCTTTTCATGCACCCCTTTGCAGGAGGTCTCTGCCTGTCAAATAGGTTATCGCCACTACTACCAAAAACGCTGAAAATTTTGGAAGAAAAATGTGATTCTGGCAGATAACCATACCTTGCTCTGCTCTCCGAAATAGTCCGTCATCTAAATATTTTCCAAACAGGCTTCAGCAGGACCAGCACCTTAACCTTTTTTAAATCTTGCTGCTGAACTTGCTCCACGGGAATCTGGAGAAGTTACAGATAATTTAATGTTCAAATCTGCCTGCTGGGTATGAAAATCTGTGAGGCCGGCATGCTGCCAGCAGTCCTGGTGCTGGGTTTAACCCCCGGTGCTCATGTGGGATTAATCAATTCTGCACTGATGTAGGCTGAATATGGGCTAAAACATCTAGAAACGGGCAAATCTGCAATGTCACTGATACTGATGCATGGTTAAAATAATGGGAACATTTCTGCGAGATCCAGCTGATGAAGGATTAAAGGCTGGGCATATTTGCAGTGCCAATCAGTATGTATTTGTGTAAAACTGGCCAGATGTGCCTGATTTCTTCCTCTGGGAAGATTGATGCTTGTTGCAGATCCAGAGTGCTGAGGCTTTTTGGTTTGGTGCTGCTCATCAGTTTGATTTCCTGGACGCAGCATGAGGCAGAACTGGTAACACACATGTGGAAACTGAAGAAGCCTTTCCTGGTGAAAGAACGTAGTCAAGCTGAGGTGATGGGCATGGGTCAACTGCATGTACTGCAGTGATCCAAAACCACATAGAAAATGTGCTGGTGGTTGTTTTTTCTGAGATTTGGTATTTGTGTAATTTAAGGCACAATGATAGAGACTCAGTCTCGATGCTGTACCTGCTCCTACAAATGAAAACAGTATACAAAGGATGTTTTCCAGTTGCAGCTGCCAGGGGAGTGGAGAAAGGTGGGCCGTATCTGTAGAGCATTGTACTTTCAGATATATAAAAACAAAACAAAAAGGGCAGTTCCTATGCATTTGCGTGCAGTTCATGCTTGTGCAGCTTGCAGAAAATGATTGAAGTTGTGTGTGGGTTCTGATCTGATCCTTTATCAGGGTCTTCTCTAGGTATTTAACTGCGTAAAACCTTAGACACTTCCACTTCTGTGAATTGAGTGCAGGCTATTTCAACTGCTGTCACATTTATTTTCAGTTTGTGCTTACACTTTATTGTTTTTGCATTTTTTACTGGAGGATGTTGGTAGTCAGTTGGTAAGGGCAGCTTTCCCCTCATGCATTATTTTGCCATCCCGCAGCTCTGCGTCCAAGCCCAGTTTTGTGCCTGGGCTACGTTCTCCCCAACCACACCAGCTTTTACCCCCAGGAAGCTGTTGCACAGTCCTCAAACTTTTCCCCCCTTTCCTTCACTCTCCCCTTGCCCTTCTTTATCAGATCGCAGCGTGAGTCCAACACAGGTCCCTGTGGGCTTGGCGTGTGCTCTGTGCCTTGTAGCCCTCGTGCAGCAGAGGGTATTCCCTTTTACCCTGCAACAGCTGAGCTTCTGTTAGAGCCTTTGCTAAGAGGCCACTTGCACAACTTATCTGTTCATATCAACGCTGTGTTAAATATGTACTGACTTGACTGGTACCAGAAATCGGACTCAGCAGTGTGCAATTTGCTTGAAGCCCCCAGGAGTCCCTTAAAAAGCTGCCACACTTTTGCCACCCTGGTTTTCCTTTATTGCAAAATCTGACCTAAACCATGGGCTATGTGCTAAAATGATTAGGTTGGCAATCTGAGCAACTTGTGTTCGTGTATGTTAAAAGCAGCATGAGTTGATCTAGACAATTTCTTACTCTTCATTGGATCTATTTGCTGTAAATCTTTTCTGCTGATGCTTTAATCTGAGAAAGCTTCTCTTACATCTCCCATTTGTAGTCAGCCAGCTGGGGAACTCCTGTAGCTCCTCACTGCTGAGTGCTCCCAACCCAGCCTCTCTGCTCTAACTTTCTCTGCTTCAAGTGCTCGTTTCAAAACTTGGCTCTCCACGTCCCTCAGGTGCTCGGGGAAGCTCCCTGCCTGCTTTATGGGCAGCCTTTGAGGCACTCCTCAGCCTCTGTTGGGTACCACACCATGGTTTGGCACTGTTCTTGCTGGAGCTCGTGCTCGTCTCCTTTTTTTCCTCATTCAGGTGCAATCACCATTTTTCAAGGTTATCTGTTTTTATTTGTGATATCTTTCTCCACTTTGCTGGTTATCTGTTTTCTTTACTGCTTTATTTCAAGTCATTTTGGGGACAGCTGGTATACACTTCTTCCAAAACTCTCATAGGCGCAGAGACACAATTCTTACGCCACCTTGAATGTTTCTTTTCCCTTTTGGCTGCCCTCCTCCACTTCCTTTTAGCAGTTTTCCTCATTTCTATGTAACTTTTCTCTCTTGGGGTTAAACACGCTGTAGCAGTAGTTCTGATTTCTCATTTTCACAGGAATCCTGAATTTGAAGATCCTGTGATGTTGCAGCAGAAACTTTAGAAAGCAGACCCTTTGCACTGGCCCAAGAACTGTTTTTCAACCAAGTCAAGGGTCTTCTTTAAGGAGGAGACTTTCAGTGTGTACCAAAACTGTTTCAATAACATCAAAGGAATGGCTTTCCACTGCCGTAAGCTTTCCTTGTTCTTTGTTTTGGAAAACTTCCCAATGAAATCTTATCTTTTGAGCATCATAAACTGATGGCCACTGTTTCTGATCTCTGGGAAGCAGATCTGCTGCTTGGAAGCTCACAGAGGGAGATGTCTGGAGTAGGAACACAAATGCAATCTCTCTTCTTGGGAGTTATTTTTTATAGCTGTAGAACAGTAAAAATGCAGCAATTTGGCACGCTGCAAGGCTTGAGGAGAAGAATACTTGTCTTTTTTTCTTAGTGGAGGATGCATTGGGTGCTTGTTGCAGTTCTCTGCTTCGCTTTCCATCAGTTAAAGAATGCCTTGAACCATCCCACCCCCCCCTCCCCCCGAACCAAGGATCATGAAAGCAAAACTGGGGGGAAAAAAATCGAGATAGAAAAGAGTTGAAGGCATTTACAGTTATTTACTGAGATCTGAGAGCTTTAAGTCGTTGTTTTAAATTCCTATTAGTGCTCTGCTCAAATAAGCCTGTTCTGATTCCCCATTTGAATACATTCAGTGCAACCACGTTTAATACGCTGCAGGTTCATCTCAGAAGAACACAAAAATACGTACTTTGTAAAAATTCAAATAGATGGAAATAAATGTTAAGGATTACATTCTCCCTGGCCAAAATGACAGAGGCTAATGAGGCACATACCTTGTTCAGCTGGCTAAGGCATGCCAAGGAAGAACTGGAGAATTTGGGCAGCATTAAAGTCGCTGCTGTAGTCCTCACCATCTCATCTCTGATTTCTGTCTTCATTGTAGAGCTTCTATACTTACAGAAAACAATTTCTTTCTGATTGAAGAGGCCTAATTCAGTCAGTTTGCAGTAATTTCAGTGGTGGGATTAGACCAAGCTAATTGAATAAATGGAATGGCAGTGAGCTGTAAGCGCATAAATCATCCTGCGGAGGGCAGGGGGTCCAGCTACTCATTGTCTTAATGTTTATCTGCACTTACATGCTTCTCTGGATCGTCTCCAGAGTGCCCAACATTTTGCAGAATCAAAATCCTGGGCAGCAAATGCATCACAATTCCCTGAATCAGGAAAAAAAATAGAGGCTGTGAAGGCACGTCAAACACAGCTACCACAGGCAGCTGAACATGTAGCAGTAGGAACTGTGTAACGTTAGCACAGAAAAATGTATAGTAAGAAAGATTTTAGGGTACAGCCAGGAACTGCCCTGAGTTTGCATTCAGGTGTCCAGAGGCGGATCTGTGCCTGGTTTCTGCTTGGTGGCCACCTTCTCTCCTGCCCTTACTCCTTTGCACCTCACTGTACCAGCTGCAGGTAACCGGCACTGGCTCCTGTGCTTGCTGGGCTGCTCTTGTCTTCTCTTAACAGCTGTGCTCGTTAGTGGCTCCCAAAACTCAGAAAAAACAACAACCAACACTTGAGATTCTGAACAGCAGCAATGACATGTAGTTAGCTCCAAAGCAGATGAGCAGGCTTTACAGAGGAGGCAGCCTTCAGTGCTTTTTAACCTCAATTACTGCTTGCCTTTGGGAGGCAACGTCAAGTGGTACGTGAGTTATTAAAAACTGCTGCTGGCTGGGGACTGGAGAAATTGTAAAATAATTAATAAATGTCTTTATAAGAAGAAAAAAGGCTCTTCAATATTCAGTTTTTAAACATTATTTCAGATTGCTAAAGTGCTTCAGTACAGCTGAGATGCCTGCTACAACTGCTGGTTTTAAGTTAGTGTTTTTCATCAAAGTCAAAATGATCTGTAATGATGGAATGATGCTTCTGCAAATCAGCAAGAGATTTTATTTGATGTATATAATAATCAACAGCTATTTCAGATGTATGCCCCTTACAGACTTCAATAAACATATTGGAAACTTTCTTTTTCCAGACTGTCCCTTGCAGTATGTATTGAAACACACAGCCTTATTTTCTCTTTATATACGTATTTAACGGCTTAGAAAATAGCTTCTCATGAATCACATTAGATCCACTGTCATCAAAGAAAGCAAACGTCGACCTCTGACTGTGCAGAATGTTCTCGCTGTCTAGATCAGATGCTTGGAGGACCAAGATTTGAAGGTTCAGGGCAAACACTAATAATTTGTCCATATGCTGACGAAAAGAATTTGAGCAAGGAGGTGGGGTCCTCTCCTCCAGGCAGGCTGGAGGGTTCCCCATAGCTCAGGGATGGCAAGGGGCTCTGTGGGGAGGCCCATCTGAATTCCCGGCTGGCATGGGGATGCTGAGACCAGGCAGATCCCATGTTCAGCCAGCAGGTAGCCCTGTGGCGTGCTGCAGGCTAAGCCTGCAAGGAGAGGAATTTGCCCCCAGTAAGGGAGGGGGGATCAGGCAGATTTCACCTGGGCAGGTGGAGAAGGTGTTGCTTCTGGTGTGGGGTGAATTGCTGTGGAGATATCATGCGTTGCTGTCTGTGCTGAGGAAGATAACAGGATGGCAATGTTTTTGGAAGTTCATGTGGTTTTGTTTGTTTGCTTTAAGGCGATGTCATACCATCTTCCTCCTGCCTTCTTGTTGAATGAATAACAAAACCTGTTTTTCAAAAGGCATAATGCTTAGTCCTTCTGTTTCATAAGTGATCTTTTAAGATTGCCCTTTTCCATTTCCCTGCCTGTACTTTTTGTATTGGGTGGTACTGCTGTTTGACTGCTGGTTTATTCAGGCTCTAGTTGCCTGCTCTTTTCCAACTGCAGAAGCAACAAACCTTCTCAGAGATCACAGAAACTGAAAAAGCAAAGCAAATGGGCTAAATCATGATCGGACACCAAATCTTCTGCTCCTATGTAGTCAGAACCGAGTGGATCTCTTATTAAATTGTGTGACACCTGCGTAGCAAAAAGCTTCACCCTTCCCCAGAAGGATCACTCACTTGTGCAGGCTATTTTCAATAATTTAATCCATGTTTTTTTTTTGCTGTGTTCAGCACATTGCTGAAAGGAATAAAACATTGGAGGGGAAGCGGGTTGCTAATTGCTTGCAGCATTATCTTCACACAGCTGGACCGAAGCTACCATCTCGTTTCACATGAGCCAGCAAGCAACCAGCACATGGTGCTCTTCTTTGATTCCTTTTGACCTGTTTGGATTTCAAGCAGCACACCAACAGGACGAGGCTCATCAGCCTGCATTGAAGTTCCCCGCCTCAGGTTGCACTCCAAATGCCACTTTGCTGAGGAGCAGAAGGAGGAGGTGAAGGAGGAGGAAGAGGAGGAGCAGAGGTTATGGAGACTTCTCCCCATCATCTATGAGCAGCTGGATGTGCTGGGGAGTGCAGGGGGGGAGGTTTAGGTTGGATCTTAGGAAGAACTTCTTTACTGAAAGGGTTGTTAGTCACTGGAATAGGCTGCCCAGGGAAGTGGTTGAGTCACCATCCCTAGAGGTCTTTAAAAGACATTTAGATGTAGAGCTTAGGGATACAGTTTAGTGGAGGATTTGTTAGTGTTAGGTCAGAGGTTGGACTCGGTGATCTTGGACGTCTCTTCCAACCTAGGTGATTCTGTGAATGTGTGCCCTGCTGGTTACGCTGCTATGTCAAAACAGAAAGTAAATGTCATAAGACCAAGGAGGAGCAGCAATAGGATGTGATGAGTTCTCTGCACAGCTGCTTGTAAGTCAGAGTATGGGGAGGAAGTAATCCCCTGGAAAAACATTTTTAATCTGATTAAGAGGCATCAGATGCTAGGGTCTTGTTCTGATGTGGGATGCTTTGGGGAATAAAAGTGTGGAGGCTCAGGGCGGGACTATAATTCTTCCACAAAACATTCCCTTCTCAAGGAAGGGTAAGCTTGTGATCCCTGCCATGGCTTTGGCTGGAATTACATGTGTTTGTCGAGGAGGCAATGATTTGTTTAAGAACTATATCCCAAAATATTAACTCTAGCACTGAATAAAATGTAACAGAGACTCCTGAACATGAGTGCTTGTTAAAACTTGCTAAACTAAATGCGTCATTAAAACAGACAAATGCTGAAGCAGGTCAAGCAAGGGAGTTTTCTGACTCTTGTTAGGAACAGCAACACATGTCAGCAGCTGTGTCTGGCTTGCAACAAGAATGTCCCCTCTGACTTAGTTTAGACTTCTTTAAATGGCTGCTTGTACATGTCACTTCTGCTGGATTTTCTGCTCCCTAGAGGTAAAGCTGGTCAGGAGCTGGGACCAGCTAACCAGAAATAGGACTTTCTCTTTGCCTTTCCAGCAGGGCTGAAGCTGCACTTGTGTTCCTCATTCTATGGGCATTGCAACAGCAAGTACCAGCGTTTGTTGATCAATTAACGGAGCTACGAAAAGCTTAGTATTTCAATGAGGTTTGGGGGGGGGGGGGGGGAGGGGGGAAGCTGTAGCACCCCAGTATTTTCTCCCTCGTTTAGCTGATCACAGCTCTTGCTTCTGGTGCCTTTCCACTGGCACAACAGGGGAGGGGAAGCTGACTGTCCCAGGTGCCCTGTGTTATCCAGGTCCCACCAGCAGCAGATGCCTAAAGTAAAGACAAGGACTGGGGCAAGCATACCTGTTAAGTCCCCGGTAATCATCTATTAATTAAGATCTGGGGAAAAAACTTAAGAGACAGGCTAAACTATCTGCCTTACATGTGTTTCTCTCAAAGCACAGTCCCTTTTCTTGGTAGGCAGGAAGGTTCTCACACAACTCTGGTTGATTGTTTTATTGGTCTGTGGGTATTATCCATGGTTTGCATTAGCTTGTAGCATTGCTGTGTCTTTTTTTTTTTTTTTTTTTTTTTCCCAGCCAAACACTGTAGTTAGTGTGCTCTTTTCATGGCTCAGCACTCAACAGCTTGAACGTGTCAGAATTAATGAGAGGGAGAACGACGCTGTAGCAACTGGAAGTGCAGGAAAGATGTAAAGAAAGAGGAGATGAGCATTTGAGTCATAGCTTAAATCCCAGATGAAGAATTAAAGCACTATTATCTTGTCAAATAGTTCAGTGACTTTTAAACAACATGACCCAGTGCTCATCATTACCCCTTTGTATCTGTTGGTGTCATATCACAGCATGAGTGCCTGTCTTTGTGTCTTCTGCCCTTTTCTGTGGAGGTACCACAGATATACCCTGCCATCTCAGATACATACATCTTGTTTGGACAGGGTCTTGCTTGAGTTTTGAGATTGTTTGATGGATATAGTCCCCCAAAATGCAGCTTTTCTTGAGGGCAGAGACATATTTTGATGCAGCAAAGCAAAAGCTTTTAACCCGCCTTTAACTGAGACTTTATCTGGATGGTCAGGGATGGGTTATTTTGCCATTCTGATGGAAATGTGTCTGTTGGGAAATACCTTCACATTTTAAAAAATATTTCCTTATTATAACATTCAGTTAGTAAACCATCTCTGCTTTGATCACTCAGGAGTCCTTTCCATCTTGTCAGGGTTTCCAGTTGCTTGATATCCCCCGTGTGCTGCCAAAGATGCAGTTCAACATCCCTGGGTTTCTCAAAACACTGTTATTCAAACATATCTCAAAGTCCAGCAGTACTTGCAGACAACACTGATTTGTACTACATCACGTTTCAGAATTATACGCAGCATTTTGCTGAAAATAGGTGAAAACAGTGTGAGGCAACAAATCTTCCCTCCTGATGCTCTTGTACTTGGGCAAGTTGCTGGTCATTTGTGCTGCCTGAAGTTTGTGTGTCTGATGGTTGAATTTTAATTGGAATGAGGGGGGAAGAAAAAAAAAAGAAAAAGAAAAACAGGAGTTGTTCCGTGGCTCTGCTTTTCTGTTAGTCAGGAATGCACCAGGATCTGCGCTGTGAATATTTCCATTTGAGAGTGGCCTACCAGGGCCATTGCTGCCTAGTGAATTACAGGGCTCAGCTGTCATCGCTTTTACACTATGCACAGAATAATGTCTTCCATCGCTTTGCTTAATATTATGCAACTCTTCTACATGCAACAGCCCAAAATTTGTCTATGTTTGTGTGTGTCCTGTTGCTTAGCAGAAGACTGCTATCGGTTTAATTTGTTCTACTAATAACATCAAGTAAAGGAGAAATTCTTTATATTCCTTTGCTTTCATATGGAAAGCCACGTTTTTGCTTTCGATTTGTATTAACTTTTGTGCAATTACTTCAGAGTAAATTTTAAATTGTATCAAAAGCCCCAGTGAGCAGCTATGATCTTTAGCAAAAATATAAACCTAGACACAAGCTTAAACAGTCACGTGCATAGAAACGTAAAAACTTACAACAAAGCCCCTTCTGTAAAGCACACAGTGATGAAGCAGCTCTACAAACCAGCATTGTCATCCTCCTTTTGGAAACTGCAGCCAAAGATTGGGCAGTCATGGCTCTTCAGTAGTGGCTGCGTTAGAAGGGGAGAGATGGGTAACTTGAAGGAGACCCTGGGGATCCCATTAGTTCCTGCAGCAAACTCTATATGCTGGCGCTGTAAAGAGATTTTATGCATAGCAGGGCTGAGAAGGGTAGCACAGGGATATTTTGCTACTTGTTACATGAAGGGAAAAAACGCTAATCTATCCTATACTCTAATTTCATAAACTTCTGCTGCTTTAATTAGGCTTTTCAATCAATAGAAGCATCTTGCTTGAAAGGTGTCCCCAGTCAATTAGTTATACGTAGTGAAGTCATATATGGCACTTCTCTCATTCCTGTTGGTTTTATTCATGAGCTAAGGCATCCCGCGGTGCAGAATTGTAAGTGCAAGTGTCTGGCTGCGTAAATGGATTTCCACATGGCTTCATGCTGATCTTTATGAGATGTTGGCTGTACGAGCCACCTTTTGGAGCTAAATAGCCAAATAGCACCTAGAGCTGAACAAAAAAAGCAGTAAGATAATGGTTTGATACTTTTTAGAAAGCATCATTAATTTTCCTATATGTGAACAGCTCTTTTTTAAAAAAACTGCCTTCCTTTAAAAAAATAAAAATATTGAAAGAGTGGGAGATGTAGTCCATAGACCTGTACGTTGTTTCCTTCAGGAAAAATAAAAACACACTGATAAAGCTGTAACTCCTGCTCATTTTCAGTCATTCAGTACTGAGGTCTGTGTGCACTGCAGTGCTCAAAGAGTATGGACGGAAGAAAGGACCTTGTTGCTTTGCAGCTTTCTGGGACATTACAAATTAAAACCATCCCTTTCCCCTTTTTCCATGACTCTGCTCGAGGTCTGGTGATTCCTCTGAGGGAGAAAAGAAGGAAACTGCACCTGGCTTTCGTGGTAGCTCTACTGTGGGTAGTAACGGAGCAACAAAAGAGCTAATGCATGTTCTTGTGGTGAAAAGATGGGTATATGTTCCTTAAAGTGAATTCAGGAGGCCCGAAGTCCCAGCAAAGCATCCGACCAGCAGCAGCAGAGATGCTTTTCTCTGTTGTTTTCCAGGGATATCAATAGATAATGCTTTATAGCTTTTATAAATGCTATGAGGCATAATTAATACTTATGAAGTGTATCAGCTTTCTTTTTAGAAAAGGCATTACATGTGCACTTCTTTTTGTTACTTTAACAAGCAACTCCTTTCTGGTAGCCACGTATCCTTAAAGCAGCATTTTCTCTCAAACGGACTGTAAAATATTTGTTTTCCAGTCATTTTTAAAATATCAGCTCCATTACAATTTCTGAGTGTGTGCACCCTGTTTAGGATACGGAGTGCTGTCTTTAACATTTATTTGATCTCTTACTAGCTCTAAACTTGTGCAGTTCATCTCAAAAATTAGCCCCAAGTTCTGTCCTACTGGTTCTTATTTTCATGCCTGATCCTTTTGTTTATGTTTTTACCAAGTAGCCAAGCCATTTCCCAAGACAATTTTTCATGCTGACCACCAAAATGTGTCAATTTTTTTCAACTATTTGGTATGAAAAAGACACTCTCAGCAGAAGTATCATGAAAGGCATGATTGTCCAGGCTTGAAGACCTTAAGAAATGGAACAACTTAAACTGCAGGACATATTTATATGGTCATTATAAATTTGTCCCTAAGGTCGATGTTCCTGATGAAGAGGTCCCGGGAGCCACAGATATTGCAGGCTGAGATTTCTTTTCTTTCAGGACCCCATTCTCTGCCTATAACACAAAGCCACATACAGGTCTTCTACCCCATTCTGTTTGCTAGAAGCAGAGCAATTCTGTATCTGCAGTGCAGAACTTCGAGGGGCTTGGTTTGTTTTCTCCTTTTCATAAATAATTGGAGACATTTTGTTTCAACCCCTCTTCAAGAGTTCAGATGCAATATGCAGTCATCAGTATTTGTTGCATGAAATTAGATGTTTGAGCAACTGAATGTTAAGCTTCTGACTTGCATTAGACCCTTGTTGGTTTTCCATAAACTCATCCAACAGATAGCAGTTGCCATCAAATTTAAAATAGTACTTGAAGTGATTTTTGTGTCTTTCAAATTGTTCTGAATACGTTCTTTATGAAGTACTTTAAGGAACTCTTTCAGCTTTCATATTTTATATGGATGTTCAATACTATAATAAATGCAATTTCTTAAGTAGTTCATGAGCTCTTTGTCAAGGAAGGTGAGTTTAATTAAAAGCCTTGAAACATGTCCATACCATAGAAATGTAAAAAGAGTAGAACTATATTTATACAGCAGGGATGAATAAAATGACATAGTAAAGGTTATGTAAAATAGCGGTTAGCTTAAAGACAGCAAATGACATCTAATTACCATTTTTTGTAATACAAATTATGTGGACATGCTTTGAAATTCAACGGAAAAAAAACCCTGACACAATGAAAGACTTTCATAATGCTTAATTAATATTTGTCTTGTTAAGGCCAGGAAGTTATGAGTCTCCAGAAAAGGTCTTCGGATGTTTGGGAAAGTAATAGGAGGCCTTGGAATTGGGTTAGAGAAAATCCAACATATATATATATATATATATATATATATATATATATACATACCCTCAGGCAAAAACCATGGGTATTCAGGAGTTGGGCTTGATGATCCTTGTGGTTCCCTTCCAGCTCAGGATATTCTATGATTCAGTGAATGGAAACACCCTAGATGGGGTTTCCTGAGTAACTTGTGAGATTTCAAGCAGTTACCTTTGCAAAATGGGGTAAAGGAGGTAGTGCAGAAGGTTGGATTACACAGTTCACTCTTCTGGATAATGGATAAACTCAAAGGCAAGAAGAAAGTCTATGAAATGTGAAAAAAGGGCCTGGTTGCTTGGGAGGAATACAGGTATTCTATCAGGACCTGCAGGGATATGACAAGGAAGGCTAAAACCCATTTGGAATTAAATCTGGCAAAGGAGGTCAAGGATAACAAGAAAGGCTTTTTAAAAGTATGTCAATAGTTTAAGGAAGACTTGAAAAAATGTGGGTCTACTACTGAATGAGGTGGGTGCCCTTGTAATGGGACACTGAGAAAGCGGAGATACTGAACACCTTCTTTGCTTCAGTCTTTACTTGCTAAGACTGCCCCTTGAGAATCCCAGACCCTGGAGGTAAGAGAGAGAGTCTGGGGAAAGGAAGACTTCCCTTTCATTGAGGAAGATCTGATCAGAGAGTGTCTAGCCAAAATCAACACATCCAAGTCTATGGGACCCCATGGAACACACCCACATGTGCTGAGAGAGCTGGTAGATGTGACTGCTGAACCACTCTCTGTTATCTTTGAAAGTTCTTGGAGAACAAGAGAGGTTCCGGACAACTGGAACACCAGTCTTCAGAAAGGTGAAGGAGGAGGATTTGGACAACTACAGGCCAGTCAGCCTCACCTCCATCCCTGGAAAGGTGGTAGAACAACTTGTTCTGGAAGCCATCTCCAAGCAATTGGAAGAGAATAAGCTTAAGCTTATCAGGAGTTGTCAACATGGGTTCACCAAGGGTAAATCGTGCTTGACCAACATGGTAGCCTTCTATGATGTCATCACTGGCTAGATGAGATGAGAGCAGTGGGTGTTGTGTACCTTGACTTCAGCAAGGCTTTTGACACTGTCTCCCACAACATCCTCGTAACAAAGCTTAGAAAGTGTGTGGGAGATGAGTGGGCAGTGAGATGGATTGAGAACTGGCTGACTGGCAGAGCTCAGAGAGTTGCCATCAGCAGCGTTGAGTCTCGTTGGAGACCTGTAGCAAGTGGTGTCCCCCAGGGGTCTATGCTGGGTCTGGTCTTGTTCAACATCTTCATCAGTGATCTGGACGAAGGGGTAGAGTCCACCCTCAGCAATTCTGCTGATGATACAAAGCTGGGAGGAATGGCTGATACACCAGAAGGATGGACAGGCTGGAGAATTGGGCAGAGAGGAGCCCAATGAGGTTCAACAAGAGCAAGCATAGAGTCTTGCACCTGGGGAAGAATAACTGCACACATCAGTACAGGTTAGGGGCTGACCTGCTGGAGAGGAGCTATGTGGAGAAGGACCTGGGGGTCCTGGTGGACAACAGGTTGACCATGAGCCAGCAGTGTGCCCTGGTGGCTAAGAAGGCCAATGGTATTCAGGGGTGCATTAAAAAGTGTGGCCAGCATGTCAAGGGAGGTGATCCTCCCCCTCTACTCTGCCCTGGTGAGGCCACATCTGGAGTATTGTGTACAGTTCGGGGCTCCCCAGTTCAAAAAAGACAGGAATCTTCTGGAGAGAGTCCAGAGGAGGGCCACAAAAATGATTTAAGGGCCTGGCGCATCTCCCATATGAGGAAAGTCTGAGAGACCTATCCCTGTTCAGCCTGGAGAAGAGAAGACTGAGAGATGATCTGATTAATGTTCATAAATATCTGAAGTCTGTGAGGCAATTGGACTGGGCCAACCTCTTTTCAGTGGTGTGCAGTGATCGAACAAGAGGCTGTGGCCAAAACCTGGAACACAGGAATTTCCACATGCATAAAAACCTCTTTACAGTGAGAGTCAGAGAGCACTGGAATGAGCTGCCCAGAGAGGTTGTGGAGTCTCCTTCTCTGGAGATATTCAAGACCTGCCTGGACACTTCCCTGCCCAAACTACTGTAGGGAACCTGATTTTAGCAGGGGAGTTGAACTCAATGATCTCCAGAGGTCCCTTCCAACCCTCCACAATTCTGTGATTCTGGAAAGAAAATTTCCTGGGGTCCTACACAGTATGTGGTATGGGTTATTGGGCCTAGCGCTGGCTGACAGGGTGTTGTTAGATCCCCCCACATAAGGGTTGTGCAGACTGTAAGCTGTAGGACAGAGTACAGGGGTGAAATCCTCTCACTGAAGTCAACATATGTGGCTCAAGCTTTACGAGGGCCTCAGGGCTTACATGAGCCATAGAATCACAGAATCATCCAGGTTGGAAAAGACCTCTAGGATCGTCTTCTCCAACCTTTATCCCATCCCTGCCAAGTCCTCCATTAAACCATGCCCCTGAGCTATACATCTACATGTGCTTTGAAGACCTCCAGGGACAGTGGAGTTGGTCGTGCTCAGGTTGCCATCTCGTTATCTGTAATCCCTGGTGCCACGAGGCAGGATTCACGCAAGTGGGCTCAACCCACTGCCGGGGCTGAGGTGCAACCCACCTGGGGTGGACATCACGGCAGCCAGGGCAGGATGAGCTCTTCCCCTGAGCCCGGATGTCTTCACAGCTCATGTTACAATCTGTGATGTTTGACTCACTTTTTGATAGTGCAAAAGTCCTTATTCTGTTGAAAAAGAGAAAAACTAGAAAGCAGGCAGTAAGAAACAGGAAGAGTTAGATACAAGGTGACAGTCTACCAGAGAAAGCAGCTCTGGGTGTGATTTAATATAATTCAGCAGGATTTTCTGAAAGTGTGCTACTAGGAGCCTTCGTACATTGTGTGTTCTTTCTGTTAGCTTGAAAAAAAAATATTTTGCATGATACGTTTTCTTTAGAGCATATTGAATCCTCTCCTTTAGACTCAGAAGTCCTAGGATGGATCGGTTGTGGAGGGATGGAGATTTTTTTTTTTATTTATTTTTATTTTTTTGTTAGTAACCATTTCCATTGGTTTCTTTTCTTAGTCATATCTGATCTTAACCAGGTATTCCTGTGCAAAATATCCAGTGCTTTTTCCTATGCGAGATATATACAGTTCTTGGGATATCCTGGGTCTTCACAGTTTATTGTAGTGAGAGCAAAACCCTCTGGAAAACTTATATTGAGTCATGTCCTTCCTGCTTTGTTTCCTCCTCACATAATTTGGACATAGTAGTAGTCTCCACTGAGACTGGTGCTTATACAGTGGCCAAACCTAACTCTAAAAAAGATCCATGGTATACATGCAAGAGAATCCAAGAATATCCCTTGCTTTAAGAGTGAAGATGTGTTGAAAATTTCTGTACCTTCTTTCCTCAGCGTGATGCTCTGAGAAGGGGCCTGGTGCTGAGGAGGAAAGGCGGGGGGGGGGGGGGGGGGGGGGGGGGTAGGTAGGGCATGGGGAAAAATGGGAGAAACCTCTGGATTTCATATCCCAGCCAGCATGAGTGAGAGAATGATGTCCGGTATTTGCATCTCTCCCCTTTATCACATTTTATAGTCATTGGTGCTTTTCCTCGTGCCTCAGCTGCTGCCACCCTGCAATCATCCTTCATTTAAAAAGAAACAAAAGAGAGGTTTTTACTCTCATGATTGCGAGACAGGCTGGAAACGTGGAGGAGGAGCACTTCCAAAGGCTTGAAAACCAGAAAGCTGCTGCTGAGAGCTCAGTGGTTATTATGAAAGCAAGATTGCCCCTGTACCAGTGCCCTGGCCCTGGAGTGGGACCCTAGAAAATGAGCACCACACAACCATCGCTGCACGCATCTGACTCCAAATCAGGGCATCCTTCATGTGGCCAAGGATGGACCCTATTTAGCAAAACATCATGCAAATCCAAACAAGAAGTTAATTCTACCTGTGTCCTGAAAAAAGCTGAAGTACTGAAGCACTTGTTTCCTGTGAACAGCACTTGCCCCCAGTTCTCCACATGAGCAGTAGAGCCCAGGAGCTTCAGTGCACCGTGGTTTTGTGATACGTGCAATGTATGCACTTTTAACATCAAAATTCAAGTTAGTAAAGCTCAGAGAGGCAGACAGCAGAAAAAAATGTGAAGCATGAAAGTAAAGATGAAATCTTTCTCTACCTACTCCAGCTCACAGGAATATGCTGGTAATTTCAGGCACTCATAAAAGGGCGTATTTATGCATACTCAACTTTAAAGGCTGTTCCCAAATGGGCAGTTCACAAAGACATGGATGGAGCAGATGCAAACTTCATTGCACATGAACGCTGCAATGCTGGATTTCCACCGTGCATGTGAAGAAAACCCCATTTGCAGCCCAGCACCTCGAGAAGGATGCTGCAGGGATATTCTGCTGCCAGCCTGAGAACAAACCCCAAAAATTCAGTGCATGGCATGAAGTGCTGCTGAAACACCAGCACCGAGCATCCCTCTGTGCATTTAATGCTTTGTTTTGGATGCCCACGGCATCCAAAATCACCCTGTGAGCCTAATTTTAGGCTCATGGGGTGTTTATTGTCTTTTTCTTCACATTCTCCTTAATACCTGTCCTGCTCTATGTGCCAGGAAAAGCCATAGCTCTCACCAGCGGATGCAAAAAATAAAAATAAAATAAATAAAAAAAAATAATGTCAACTGCTGCTTCTGTGGATATGATTTTATTTTTTATTATTAAACACTGGTATTTGACTTTTTTTTTTAACTGCCCCATTTTACGGGCACATGGATATAAACTGCTAGGAGAAAAAGCATTAAAATGTTTATCTTTGCTTGAATGCTGCATCTTCCATTGTCCAAATATAAAATTACTCTGCGCAGTATGGGGTGGCAAAATACCACTGTGGAGTTCAGTGAAGGGACCTGTTGAGAAAGCAGACAGGATTGGGATGAACTCATCATTGTACCGGTGCCATCGTTGTTAGAAACTTGAAGCACAAATGTCTGAGAGTAGAGAAATTTGTTATTGCTCCAGCTGTTAAATACATCCCCTCTGTGTCACTCTGTGCCATATCCTGAAATGGAGTCTGCTGGGGCTTCATTCATGATTCATGATGTGTCTGGAGGGGTAGAATAATTCAATATGCTCCTTCTGTTTAGTTAAATGTACATGTGCTTTTCATCATTATTTTATAAGATGCATGCTACAAGATACAAGTAACTGGAAATGACTGTTCTTGCTGAAGCTTAATTTTCACAATAATCCCACAAAACTGAACATAAGTAAGAAGATGGTTATGTTAAGAAATTTTACTTATCATTGCTGGCAGAGAGACCCTATTTCTTTGCCTGAGGCTTTCCTGGGCAAAGAAACAGCAATTTGAATAAAACAGCCTAAAAGCAAACGTGAGGTGATGAATTCTGCCTATGGTGCCAGGCAATAAAATGTCCATGGTCCCATTATGCAGTCAGCACGTGCTTTAGCCAAGGACGATTTGCTCAGTGATCCTGAAAAAACTTTGGAAGGTTTCAAGGGAGCATGTAAAAATTTGGGAAAATGCTAAAAGATTGCAGGGCTTTGAGTATCTCACTCCATTTTGAAATAATGCACCTGTCTGTGCAGTGTACTTGATATTGCTGTGATTTTAAGGCTTTAAAACATATTTAAATGTCATATGGGTAACTGTTTGCTCCACTGGCCACAGTTTAATGGGCAGTGTCTGATGGACCTCACTTTGCAGAAAAACAGCCCATTTAAAGTCTCTGTTGGGAAGGTTGTTTTCCAACAGTGCTCCCCAAAATGTTGATTTATGTTCTGGTGCATCTTAGCAGCTGCACCAGAAGGACTTCCCACATGTATTAACGTGTGATATAAATGATTGTAGCACGTATAACATCAAGAATACTTACATTACTGTTTTGTAAATATTTTTTTCAATTTAACTTTCCTCCCCCCCATTTCATTGCCTTTGCACAAGATGCAGTAAGAAAAGGAGTAGCTCATGTCTGAGCCTGAAGTTCATGATTTTCACCCTCCGTGTCCACAAGAATAAAAGAATGGAGAAGCAAAACTCTTTCCTTCTGCAGGCTGGGGAAACAATTAGCTTAAGGAACACACTGTAAAGCAAGAAAATGATGCCACAGAAGGGATCAGTAATGTCTGAATTGTTTCTTTAATGTTTATGGAGATAGGTATTCTACCCATTCCGATACCAGAATAATATCATGTAACTACTACCAGTATGTAGATTGAAGACCAGATAGACAAAAGTTACCATTTAAAACAAGGTGCTACAGTTTTGGAAGGAGAAATACCAACATCAAACATCTTTCTGAGTGCATCTCTCTGCTGTCACTGCCCGGGGTGTCATGGTGGTGAAATCACATCGGGTGGTGGGAAGCTCTGCAGGGTCAGCCCGATGCTGGCTACAGCCTAAAAGTTGGCTTTGGTTTGTCCTCGGTGGCTGCTGGTAACATTTGGGCTCCTCTGGATTCTAGTGTGCTACCTCTTTCCAATGAATTTCATGTCTTAAAATATCAGATTGCACAAAAATGTCCTAACGAGGTGCCTCGCTCTGAAACCTTTCCCTGCCTTGCTGGAGGGAGGCAATCCAAGAGCATCTAAGCTGCTGAATCCTTCAGGCTCCTGCTTGGTAATGAAGTATATGTACTTCTGGAGGCGTGGAGAGTAACTCGAAAAACACAGCGTTTTTCCAAGCAGAGAAAATGGCATTATGTTGCCTTGCTTTCTGCTCCGGCCTGCTGCAGAGACCTCCCAGCCAAAGAGCCAGCCAGGAGGTGCCCCAGCTCTTGGCTGTGCTGGGGAGTCTCAATTGAAGTAACTAGTACTCCCTGTGTTGACTACTTTAAATATAAACTTGAATATTGATTTTTTTTTCCTTGCCCTATTTTGACCTGCAAAATTTCAAAAAAATTGCTGTGGCACTCACTGTTCGTTCCTGTTTATCTAAGAGCATTTTGCAATAATACAAACCAGGGCTTGGTTTCACTCCTTGCAATGCAATGCCTTCACCTGGAGTTTCAGATTCAACATGAGCTGTTTCTCGAAGGAAATCTTGACAGAAAGCTTAAGAAGTTGTGCCTTTGCTGAGGTTAATTTAAGAATTCTGTTCTTGTACTGTTGTTTTTCTAATTATCTAGAGCCTTTGTTAGGAGCTTGCACTGAATTGTCCTTTTGATGGGATTGCTCATCTCTAACATGCAATTAAAATATTCAGAAATTACTGCAGACTGTTAGGCATCATCTAATACCCTCATTTATAGAACTGTGGCTCCTAAAAATGCAGTGATGATACCATGTAATCAATAATTTAGAGGTCCCAGCAACACTTATGTCAGCACTCCTGATCAATGTTATCATGGAAAACAAATACCGGTTTCCTCATGTTTTAAGTGTGTTCTGGGAATCA
Source organism: Oxyura jamaicensis (assembly GCF_011077185.1). Lineage (NCBI taxonomy): Eukaryota > Metazoa > Chordata > Aves > Anseriformes > Anatidae > Oxyura > Oxyura jamaicensis. Next base: position 974,814 of record NC_048898.1, read on the forward strand.
AAGAACTCATCTCCTCGTTCTGGGCATCCCTCTTTTCATCCTTGCCTCTTAATAAATAAAAATATTTATTTTCCAATATACTCAAGGTTGTGAACATGCATATTGCAGCTTTGCTACTTTTTTTTTTGGGTGCTAGCTGAAATCTTAGTGGCTTCTAGGATGATCAGTGATTGCATAATGTGCTGTTATAAAGATAAAACTAAACCCCAGCTATAACATTTTAGTATGAAAAAAAATGAAAGTACCAATAAACTTTAATTGTAGTGCAACTCCATTTAGCTTTTTTCACTGCAGTATAATATTTTATATTATTGAGTAGGCATATGAAGCCCCTGTTACAGATAAATGTACACACATGTTTTCAGTGTGTTATTTATCACATTCCCTTATGTTTTTTATTCTTACAGTCAGAGAATAAGATACGCTCCTGAAATCACTATTCACAGAAAATTTTACTGCCAGTGTACAAAACATGCTCTTTGCAGAGGGATGGACACAGAAATCCCAGCATCACCTCTCTCAGTATCTTTTATAACTCAGTTACTCACTTTGGTATTGACTTCATGGTATACAGCCCACGTACGTAACTTTCATCACGGGGCACTCCCAAATCTCTCTCTTTGAAGTTGTTAATACCCACAAATCTTACAGAAATCGTACTGCTCGTGCAGTAACCCTCTAACACATTTACAGATTTTAAGCAGAACAGGAGATGATGCTCACACCTGATTATAAGGGTCTTATTGACATTTGAAGCTCTACTGTGATTAGCCATTATTAAAATATCTGTTTATCATCAGGCACAAGAAATGTGAATATAAAGCACCAGCAATGATTATAATTAGTGGTACAGAAGTGCATTGTCTGCACTTATTTTACCTGAGCTGCATGGCCCTTGTTAGGGAGCTAGTACACACCTGTATATGTAATAATGGGTTATATAAAAGTATGTGTGTGTGTAAATATGCATAGTTATATGTATACAGTTATAAACATACAAATATATATGTATATTTAAGTTGAGGGTATGAGGGAAGTGACTTTTTCTAGACTCATTAAATAAACCTCTGGTCCTGTGCTCCCTTGAGCTCTGCCAGCTGCAGAGATTTGTCTTACAGAACAATTTCTAGCAGAAATAAATGGGTCCTTGCTTTGCTTGAGAGGTACTAAATTGCATTTGCCGTTTACCTAACTGCATTAAAAGACTGAGTATGAGCGTGCACAGCACGTGCCACATAGCAGTGACTTTGTGGTCTTTGGGGATCGGTATCAAAAACGATGTAGTGCTTCATAAAGCGCCCATGGATCAGAGGGAAATAAGTGAGCCTTTACTGCTTATCTAGCTCCTTGGTACCAGCGTGGGCCTCAGAGTTAGGTGGTATCTTTGCAGCTACATCTGAATCCATTGTGGGGAGGAAAATACACTGTGTGTGTTCATCGTTCTCAAAATGTATGAAATAGAAGAGTTAGCTGATTACCATCAGTCACAGATTTAAGGCAGTAATAGTGTACCTCCTATAAATGTGTTTGACCAGCTGATCTCTGCCCAGGAGGGGAAACTCTGCCTTTTGGAGGCTTCTCAGGCAGTACTCGTTCTGGAATTGTGTGATGGACACCAACAGGAACTTGGTCCCAGGTGCTGACCGAACGCATCCATTACAGACCAGCTGGTCAGAATTGGTACTGCAATGAAAATCCCATTTTTCAGAGTTGTTTGCATAATATGATGAATATGTTAGCGTGAATATGTTGTGAAGCAGCATCAGGCAGAGTTATTTGTAGGAAGGATGACCTGCCTTTCAGAATTACGGGAGGTAATAGAAAGAAATGAAAATTCTGGTATTTGCTGTCTTCTGAGCTTACTCAACTAGTGGTGTCAGCCTAACAGTTATGCCTTTGCTATGAAGATTGTATGAAAACAATATAGGCAAAACGTCAAATTTCTCACTAAAGAATGTCAGCACATGAAGAAATATCTATTTCTGATGAACTACTAAGACATGTTTGTAGTACTTGTTCATGGTAGGGCACTGTAATGCCATTGGATATTTTAGTCCAAAATATAAAATGTATTTGATTCTTTTTTGTCACAATCACTAATCTGTTCCTTTAAATATTCACTTATCAGTGTTTTTACCATTCATGACCAATGAAGTTGCCTTTCTGCTTTATGTAACAATCACGCATTATACTGGATAAAAAAAAACAAAACCAAAAAACCCTGATATGGCCAGGCTAGTTACATTTCTTCACATCTGATAGGAAGCACCTACTTTACGAGTTCATATTTTCCTGCTCTCAGTGAATTTAGTGAGATTGGCAGAGTTCTTAGTGACTTGATGTCAGCCCCCGTCATCACCAGTAAATACAGCGGGAGCCTGTCCTTTTCAGTATCCCCTGCCACTCTGTTGAATAACATTTATTTCTTCCCCTAGAACAGAGCTCATCTAAAAACAGTTTAAATGCCAATTCTGTGCAAGAGAGGGAAAAAATAAAAATAAAAAATGAAAAATTGAGACCCCATTCATATTACTTGGCTCTTCCACTCTGAAGAGAGTGAAAGACTATATATATATATATATATATATATATAAATTATTTACAGAAATAACTCATACCTACAGATCATTCTTTCCAATTAATGTAATTATAAAATTAAAATCATTTCTTAGAAAGGAACCTCTGTCCTAAAAGTTAGACTCGAAAAGCAGGTTTCCAGTGTTCTAATACATTCACTTAGTTCTGCAATGCAAGTTGAGAAGAAAAATTGGAATTTACACTTTTAAGGTTTTACTTCCTGTTAATGTTGTTACGGAGAAAAATTCTTTAACTAGAGCATTTGTGAACTAAAATAATAAAAAATAAAAGCAAAGTAGTTTCTTGGATTTTATTCATGAGAATATTTTTAAGTATTTTGTTGAAATGCTTTTTGCTTATTTCTTTTACCTGTAGTGAAATGGGATATGAGGATAAAATTTGTTGCAATTACTCTCTGAAAAAATACAAGTGCAGAGGTCTTCAGAGTAGTTTTGTTTACTTGAACTGTTTCTCTAAGGAGTAACTCTATTAGAAACACTGTGAATTAAAACATTTATAGTTAGCATAAATGTCTTAACTGCTTCCAAGATGAAAATTTGAACTATTTTGTGTTTTGTACATCCAATTCACGTGATGCTGTTTTTCTTGAATGTATTGCAATGATAATGCCATGCTAATTTTAATATTTGGTTTTACAAGGGGACTCTTGCTTCCAAAATATATAGTGTAGTATATTGCACATGACTTTGAAGTCTTGGAACTTATCAGAGATACGACTACCAAAGTTGGAAAAAAAAATCAATCCTCCAAAATCAGTACACATTCAATTATTAGGATATAACAGGATTCTCATGAAAACCTCTCAAGGTCGATGAAAAATTTGTCATGTACAATGGGGGTAGGATGAAACATAATGAATTTTTCTGCCTCTGAAACATGATAATGCACTACAAATTTCCCCAAATCACTCCCTGTTATTATCCATGCATAGAAAATGATGTGTCCCAGGTAATGATGAATCCAGACCCTTATTTCTTGCCATTTTTCAGCCTGCACTGACTTTTCCCCATTTCAATGATACTATTGGCTTTAGGCAACCTTTCCAAAGCCCATGTGCTGTACAGATAAAAATGAGGATTAAGTTAGATACATATTTTGCATCATTTCAATGCATGTGTAGTCCATTGTCCAGCGGATGAGTTTTATGTTAGTGTTTTGAAGTGTGTACCCATTTTCATGCTTTCCCATGAATTAATTTTTTTCCTCTGCAGTTCACAACAGGTTTTCAAATTTTGAAATTTTGCTAATCACATTTTTCCCCTTGTCTTGTTTTTTTTTCCAGCTCTCGTAAATGTGAAACTTTGGGCTATTGATCGGCAATGTTTTCAAACAATAATGATGAGGACAGGCCTCATCAAGCATACTGAGTATATGGAATTTTTAAAAAGGTATGACACTTGTTTACTTTATAAGAAATACAGTTAAATTGCCATCCTCATCTTTGACTTTTTGTGAATGCAGTATTTGATTTATGTTCATCTCTTTTTATTTGCTGTTTAACCATCTGTAAGCAGTATCCTTCAGCCAAAGGGAGGGCAATCACCAAGAGGAGTTGTGCTGCTCTTTAGTTTAATTCCCATTGCAAGTTATTCATTTGCAGAGTCATGCAGCCTTCTTGTAAAAGAAAAAGCTTTGCTATGAGTCATTCAAATCTTATATTATTACAGAAAATACCCATCAAAATAAAAACCTCCCCAGGGAAACATCTTGTTTGCAAAGTGTTGTAGAAGCAAGTCCATTCAAAGTGTATTTTTGTACTTCCAGAGGCAAAAGGCAAGTTTCTAGTGAAGCAAAAGCTGCAGGTTTCTGCAGAATATGGGTTAGATGAGTAGCAAGAAAGGCATAAAGCCAAGTCTTTCACTCCCAAAATTTGGCCTCAGTCTCGCGAGCATCATTCAGTTAGTGCTGCCATCCCAAACTATGACAAATCCTCCTTACCAATGCAATGGCTAATATCCCAGTAGTTCAGGTCTGCCATAGCAGCAAAGAAATGGCTATGCTTCATGTCAGCAAAGTAATATCAAATAGGAGCGTACCATCACCGAATCCTAGAGAAAAAAAATGCCCAAATCAGTGATGTTGAAAGTAATCCCATCGTAATCCTATCATTACTAAGTCATTACTGCAGTGGTTTTGTCCCAGATCAAAATGTTCCCGTCTGAATCATTTCCGTCCCAAGCTGACAACCTCTCTTTGTGCAGAAGTGATGAGGGGTAACATACCCGAGAGGTGATTTCTTTTGCTGGTGGATGGGGATGGGCACAAAACCTTTCAGATTTGGCCTCCTTTTCACCTCTCTCCAGCAGTAGGCTGTGCTTGATTTCTCTCTTTTCTATTTTGGATTCAGCTAATTTTCAACACAGGGAAACATTTTAAAACTGATTGCATGATTTCCAAAATAAGCTGCTTAATTTTTCCCAAAAAGAGGTTCTCAGAGAAATTTGCTCTTATAAGACCTAGAAGATTTTACAGTTTGCAAACTGAGTAATAATGCACTGCCTGTAGAGGAATTAGTTTTTAACACTAATTCCATGCAGCTATGTCAAATGACAGATAACAAGTCTACCTAGCATGGGCACACTATCTTTACTTCTGTTTCTGAACTTTTAATGTATTTTCAAACATAAGACTTATAAAAATAGAAGAATGTGCACAGTACGTTCACTCGGGCTTTCGATAACATAAACTCTAGGAGCAGCTTGTATTCATTCAACCTAAAATTAGTTTTTCTTCAGTTACCACTGGAGGAAAAGGGAGGTAGTGAAAATAACATAGATACTAAAGAAATCCACATGACACTTCTAGCTGGGAGTCACATAATTGGGCTGTCCTGCAGGGGCCCAGAAGGGTGACCACAGTCACAGACCACAGATCTGCAAGTAAGGCTTCACAGATGATTTTAAAATAATAAAAGGTTAGTAATAATAACAATGAAGTAATAAAGCTAAAATAATTGGCCAGGCAGCATGGCCTCTGATGCGGACAAGACCTGGAGCTCCATGGAGATGTTCTGCTGCTCAGAGATTACATGCAAGTGCAGTCATCAAAGTCTAGCTTTTTCCAGGTGTCTGTTTGTGGTTATTCACAAGCAAGCTCATGAGAGAAAACAAAACCTGTTGCTGTGTTGAAAGCATTTATAAAATCATGAATTAAAATGTTAACAAGCATTGGCCTTTTTTGTGTGCTGATGAATGAAACCAAAAAATGAATATAAGATCAGTTCTGGGGGTTAGAGCCTCTGGCTCTCTTCCAAAGCAGAAGCTATGCACGTATTAAGCTCTTAAGCTTTGGGCTTTAATAGAGATTTTCTAGAAGATTGTCAAGATTAATTTGGATGCAGGTTGCACAGAGCCTGCCCAGCTTTTATTTTAAAGCAAACAGTGTGAGTAAGAAACACAAGAGTTTTCTCACTGTATCAGAGCTTCTTGGTCACAGCCTGTTACAGGGTATTTAGAGCATATTAATGCTTATTAGAAAGGCTAAAAACAACTATTTTTTCTTTAAATCCTGCTGTTTCAGCTTTGGAAAATATTTTTCATGTGCAACAAGTGCAGCATGGTGCAGACCGTTGCATGGAGGTCATTATCAAATGATATTGTCTAGTTTTGCTTTGTGCATCAACAGCTATCTCAAGCTCAACATAAATCCAATTTTTTATTTCAATGAGGTATTAACTGCTCATTTTTAAGGATGCTCCCCTTCTCAGTGTTGAAGGAAATAAATACACTAAATCTTGAAAACGAGTATGACAATTGTTGACCTTATTTGTTATTTTTTCCTTTCCAATATTAATAAGTGAATGAAAATGCTCATTAAGAAATGTAACAGAACAGAAACAAAGATGTAAATGAAACCTGTTCACAAAAATGTCAGTGAGGTTAGAAAGCATTATTTTTTGCTCTCAATGCTCTAAAAAAGTTGCCCTTTATTATCTTTTTTTAGTCACAATAACATTACAGTCATTCTCTTTAATAGAATGTTTTCACCTATGAACAAAATACAGCAGAAGTGCAGCTTTTGGGGTGAAATAAGAGCATTCATATCTTCTAATTCATCTTGCTGACTATAGGTGTAGACTGAGCCCAGGTGTCACCAGGGCTCCATATAGTCATTGTACAAAATATTAGCTCATTGGTCGGTATTTGTAGTCTTGCTGTGTTTTTCCTTAGAAGGAGCATACTGTTGAAATGGGTCAGCTATTATGTTCCTAATGTCACCCTTTCATCTCCAGAGAATGTGTACTAGTCCTTTCTTCTGAATGCTGTAGGAAGCCCATAAAAAGTACATTTCCTAGTTAAAAAATCACAGTAAAGATACTGTGCCAGAAGGCTGTCTTCTTGTTTGCTCCAAGGAGTAGTAGTACATAGTTCTCATGGTCTTATAAAAGTCAAGATGACTCTTTTGATTTATATAAATCAACTGCAATATACTGAAGCTAGGAGCAACTGAACATCTTGGTGTTCATAGTATTTATGAGGAACCAGTCTCTGTTTCCCTTTCTGTTGCTTGTAAAGTCAATGGATGATCCTTGGAAGTGATCAGAAGATGGCCAAATTACATAGCAGCACCTGCTTCAAATAAGGAATGAAAAATCCAAGCTATTTTTTGATCCCTGTGTATATGCTGAATACCAAATTGTAGCACTGATACCCTTTGAAGCACAGCTATGGCTCATTATGTAGCTAAATCAATGCTAGATTCAGCTAGTTCAAAGTGCAGCTAATGTGCAGGTAATGGTGAAGAGTTAAAATACAAATATAATCTCAATCCTTCTGTAGAGTTAGTAACTCCTTATGGATGGAAATGCTGAACATTTAATCTTTAATCTTTACCCAACTTAGTGCTTACTGTATATTATTGAATATATCTGCCCTTACACAAGCAAGAAAAAGCATTGTCCTGCAGTGCAAGTTACAGCTATGCTAAATCAACCGTACATCTCACTGCAATGTTCGTTCTTGCAAGGCTACAATTATTTTCTTCTCAAGCCTCTAATGAAAATAATTCCATTTAAGCAAGAGAATAATATTTCAGTTACGGAAACAACAATTTGTAAAATAAATTTGTTTAGGAAATAAGATGGGGAAAAGATTTTCACTGTCGCAGGTGTAATCATTTCCTGCTAAATCATAAATGTTTTAAGGAGGGGCACAAATATCCACTCTTCAAAAAGGCCCGAATGCCTTGGAAGAGTAAATTATGTATTTTTTACGACTTTCTAAATATTCCATAAAAAAGTGCCTCATGTTCCGTTCCACCATGTAAACTCTGATTCATCCAAGACCCTGGAACAGATCAGGAGAACAAGTGATGAATACTCTGTGTAGCCTCAGAGGAAGGATCTAACTTTAGAAGCAGAACCTTAAAGGAAGTGCATACACACACACAACCTTGAATCTTATAAATAAAAATTCAGTAATGAGAAGAGAAAATCAAAGTATCTTGTTAGCCCAAGCCTTAAATTTTAACTTTACTGTAGTCTTGATGAAAAAAAATCCCGCTCTTCAGCTTTTAACATTTTGTTTTAGTGTTTTGGCTTGATCTCAAGTGTCGTTTACAGTTATATCTAGGGCCAAATTGGCTTAAGTAGGAAGTTTTGATCTGGCCAAGCATGGCAGAACAGAGCTGATTACGTCTAAGAAAGGAGACTTTTCTAATTTTATAGTCCTCATGGCTTAATTGCGTGGAGTATTAGGCTGGTAAAATTCATGTGTATAAACACCTAGTTAATTGTTGCAACATACTGAAATGCTGAAATTGGTCAGTGTGTGTAGAGTCATCATTTTAGAGAAGGTTTTGCATTTCATGTGAGTCATTTATCACTGAGAGGAAAGCAAATAGAAAAACATGTGAAGCTTTATTAAACGACTGTGTCTATGACAGATTGTCTGCAGTTTCATGCAAAATGTTTCCCAAAGTGCATTTTAGGGTGAAATTATTCTGGATAGAAGTGGGAGTGAAATTAAAAGGGAGAGGAAAACAGAGGAGATGCTTTTAGAAAAGAGAGTTGGAAATCGGTGGTGAGTTGGTGAAATATGTACATTGAGATAGTTCCAGATTACAAAATCTAAAAAATAGGTGTTGGCCTAACAAAGACAGCTTTTGTGGAGGTCTGGAACATAGATGAAGTAAACAGAGGGGATAGCAGAGAAAGAGGAAAAGAGAAGTTATTTCTAGAAGGTAAATTAATGCATGTATTCCTGACACAAAGGTTTATGGAAGAACAGATGTACCGCTTCAAACCAGAAGCCCATCTACAACCAGTATTCTTTCCATCCCAAGATGGTGTTCAAGGCCAAAACGGAGAGGCCCACCCCCTGGGATGGGTGTGCAGCTCAGGACTTTGAAGACCAAGCACGTCACTTCGAGTGGTGCTCACCTCCATAAGGCCTGCTAGGGTGCCCACATTTTCCAAGACAGTCCAAGGAGTATTCCAATGAGCTGAACTGTTACATCATGGCCAGGTTCCCTCTGACCTCAGAGGCAGCCCAGCAAGCAGAGTTATCCCACCTGGTGGTGCCCTGTTGCTGTCAAGGCTGACTGACACCAGCTCAGTCATGTGTTCGTGGACTGTGCTGTCGAACAAGTGACAAGTCACTTGTCTCAAGAAGGCTTATGTCCAAGTTGTGATCTCCTGTATGGAGCCAGGAAGGCTGGAAATAATACAAACAGCACCTCCTGAGAGTGGTTGGTGAAATGATAGGACTTGAATATCTACTCACCTTTCTCCTCCTCTTCTGTGCCCTGAACTGACCATAGTAAGATGCCCAGGGAAGAGTAAAAACAGGGTGAGGTAATTCATACATAATTTGGCTGGTTTGCATCTGAGCTGGCTTTCTGACTCCTCTCTGTGGAGAACTCTGAATCTTTTCTCGCTTCTAAGGTCTTCATGTGACATTTTTCAGACCTCTCTTGCCTGTTAGCATAACTCAAAAAAAGTGAATCGCATGCCACCCACAATTTTACTCTGATTTGCAGAGCTGTCTAGTAGTATCTTCCTTTCTTTCTTAAGATGCACTGTTTCTTTCTTATGCTGCCTAAAACCCACAGGTCTGCTAAGAGAGGGAAGATCGAGTGGCTGATCTACGTGAGAGCACAGTGATGATTTTAGCTGGAAAATGTAAGCTGCCGGGTTCTTTCTGCATTACAGGAGCAAGGGTCTGGCCTTGAAGAGAGCACCTGGAAGTGGTGGGTGCTCTTTCAGAGCAGACCTCCACCTAATACGCTCTTGGCTGAGCTCTACAGCCACTCTGAGAATGCAGTGAGGGTTAAAATTGCCTTTTTTCATAAGTGTTCAATGTGAGCAAAACAATAGGTAAAAGGGACTATTCATGCAAGCAGAAAAACAACTCAAGGTTGAGTTTGTTTAGTGCAGAAGTTTTAGTGGAGTTATAGGATTCCTCAGTGATCATCAAAATGAAGAAGGAATTCAGCCCTGTTTGCAACAAATCAAAGAATATTCCTATATAATATGCCTTTCAATGTTGTTTGTTTGTTTTTTAAGGTGAGATGGAAATACAGCTTAGCCAGTGAAGGTTGTGTTAAACTCGTGATGCCATGAGGAGCTACACTGAGTTATACCTGGGGTTTTAGTGGGAAAGACTAAGATGACTTAAGAAAGTTTTCAAGACTGAAACCTCAGTCTTGCGCATTTTGTTTAGATAAGTCATGTGTTACAGCCAGCATTGGTGCAAAGACATTTTAGAAAGCCGGACTAGCTTTGCATTTTATCTTGGACTTCTTACTAAAAGTAAGAGAGTACAAAAAGAGCTGCGTCCGAGGCTGTAATTCATAGGCTGCTGTGGATCAGTGGGGGGTCCTGCTTCTGGGCTGTGGGGTTTGCTGAGCCCCTGTCTGCAAAAGCCAGAGGGAGAACCAGTTGGGGGACGGGCAGGGATGGGACTGGACGGGACTGGATGGGACCGGATGGGATAGGACAGGATGGGATGGGATGGGACGGGTGCTGCAGGGCAGAGCATTAAACAAGCATCGCAGCCAGGGAGGACTGAGGCATCCTCTGGGATGGGAAGTGGAGAATAAATAAGATGTTGGGAAACAAGGCAGGGAGGGCCTAAAGGTAAAAAGAAGGAAAAGGCTGTTGTATTTCCTTGGGCAGGCATGGGAAGGCTTCAGGGCTGTTTTTATGTGAGAGGGTCAGAACAAGGGTGAGATGTGCTACGCCCACAGGAGCTCTCAGGGAGTCCTGCACACCTCCTAGGCTCATGGGGACAGACCACAGACAGACCCCCTATGGGTTGCGTGGAATTTCAGGAGCCCCATGTGAAAAAAAAGAAAAAAAAAGAGAAAAAAAAAAAAAGCTGTGTTTTGGATCTGGAAATCACACAAAATCTTGTCTGTCTGCTCTGTTTGCTTTCACCTTGTTGCTTTAAATTTGGTTTCGGCTCAGGACACTTGATATCTTGAGGGAAGCTTATGTTTGCAAGTGGCTGAGTGCAAGGGGTTGGTTTTCACTGCGCCACGGCATGCAGGCAAGTGCTGGCTGAAGTAAAACTGAAACAAAGTGCTACAGTATCAAGCTGTCGATTTTCAACATGAAAAATATTCTTTCTGATCTTTCAGTGCTGAGAAAGACAGGTTAGGAGTTTTTGAAATAGTTTTGTAATGACTGCTTTTAACCTAGCCTCTGTATTCCCATGTGAATGCACGTGAAGTGTCAGGGGCAGGCACTTTATTAAGTAATGCAAGGTGCGTATTGACTAAGTATGTTTTTAATCTAAGGAAAATCTCTACTGGAGGCCAATGCATCACAAGAACAAGGGAGGAGAACTGGGTAGAAGGCAGAAGTATAATGCTCCTGTTGATTCAAAGCATGAAGAAGGTGAAGGAATAATTGCTATTTTACTGATTTAATCAGTCTATGCAGCTGCAATAACCTGACCAAGTACATTAAGGGGACTGAAGACCCCAGACCACACTAAAGACAACATTGGCCTTGGTGTCCAGGGTATTTGAAATGTGGATTAATACAAATGAGAATAAACCTATATCTCATTTTAATGTCCTAATACTTTGCACATCGAAGGAGGAACCAGGTATTGATGGTGTGTGCTATGATTCCCCTCTTGCTTCTGCTGCTGATTGACAAAACCAGAGTGTTTGTACACCAACATATCTGTGTGTTTACTCCAGCGCCTGATTGTGGATTCAGCATCTGCTGCTAGGAATGCCATTAGCATGGAATGATTAGCTCCTGTGCTGTTTTGCATATGTTTACCTTCAGTCAGAGCGTTCAAGCTTCAGGCTTGCCTTTTTTTTTTTTTTTTTTTTCTCTTCCCTATTTCCGCAGGTGCTTGTTACAGCTTAGCTAGAGTGTAATAAAGGAAAAGGGCTTTTCCCCATTACGCCTGCTTCCAGCTGTGGCAGTCTTAAGGTCTGATCTGCAATTCAGCAGTAAATAATTTACTGAAGGCAGATGTCAGTCAGTTACTTTGCTCCTGATGTCCAAGCTTAGGGCTTTGCTGAAATGATGGATTGATTTCTGTTGTGGCAAACAGCCTGTGACCTGGACCAGGGGGTGCAGAATGGGCAACTACAGATGGCGAGGATTTTGAAGTGCTTGACTCTGCTGGTTCTTCATTCATTCAACTTGGAGTTTTCTAGGGGAGGTAAAATCTAATCTGCTGGTCGGCTATATGGTTGTGCTATATGACATACCGTCTTTATATTTCAAAGACATACCAAGATCCTGTCTCTGTTTTTCCACATACACACTTTTTTTCCCTGTAGAAGTTACTGTATCTGTAAGCAAAAAAACCTTCAAAGATGTGGTTATGGTCTCAATAGACACCAGATCATATTTTGTTTTAAATCTCTGCCTTCTTACGTTAGCCTTTTAAAAGAATGGCACTTTATAATAATAATAATAATAATAATAATAATAATATAATTTTAAAAGGCAAAATCACTTTATTTTTATTTTTATTTTTTTATTTTCAGTGAATGCTGTCTTTCATTCTTTCATTTGTCAACAGTTACTTTTTCTTCCCATGATGAGAATCATGTTTTACCTTTCAGTGCATGCAGAGTCTGATATTGGGTGCAGATCAGTCAGCCAGAGGTAGTTTACTGGCAAACCAGGTATTAGTCTGGTTTCCTGCTGATACAGGTAGGACCAGAATCTGGTCCTGTATTGTTGCAGTGGTTCTTCAGAGCCATCAGGGATGGTTACATCTGACATCCTGACTGGAGAAAGAAAACTCTGGTCAGTAGTTTTGTGTCAGGTCAAAAACAATTCTATCTTGCTGTCTATTAGCTGCTGTCAGGATTTGAAAGACAGAGCTCCAGAACAAACTGGGCTGAGAAATGACTTAAATGTTTGTGTTTTCTGCAGCAACTAAGATATCCAGCTCTTCACAGCTTAATACAGAACATTCAATGTAACTGGAGATTTATCAAGGTGTTAGAGTTGACGTAATTCATCCTTTCCAAATTAACATTTTGTATTGCAATATTATGTTTGTGGCTGTGTATACCAGGATCGTTTTCCATTGCTTGCTAAAATGTAGTAAAGAGTAGACATCTTGAGATTTGGGCTTCTGCAAATATTAAAATAGGTGAAATTACTATATTTAAGGTTATTTTATTCTGAACACATAGTATCACTTAAAATGAGACTCTGCAAAGGTAGCATGAGCTCCAAAGCACGATCTGCAGCAAATAGCCACAGGCTGGATAGCCTTGGGTGGCTTCACTGAGGTGTCCCTTACACGTGAGAAGATGAGGAGGCAGCCTAGAATTACCAAGCAAGACAAGTCAGGTTGTTGTTTTGCAAATGCTATATGGTGATAATCTTTGCATCTTTGATCTGTTAACTATTTAAAATGTCCAGCTTAGTCATTCACACCCTAGTTGTGGCAGCAGAGGGCAGAACAGTGATGCTTAGCTTTAAAGATGGATGAATTGTGACAAATTGCAAAAGGTAATACACGTTGGAGATTTTTCAGAGTATAGTTTATGCTTCACAGTTATGCCTTGTTTAAAAATGAGCAGTACGAACAGTAGTGGTGACTTGTAATGGATGGATTAAATGGAGAGGTTTTGCGTAGCCATAGAGAGATGGGAATAGGCTGTCTCTGACTGTGAAAACTAAAAGATGTCCCTGATATTTGGCCAGTTTGGTTGCATGCATCAATGAATTTTTTGAACTAGTTGGTGGGAGCTTTTTGCTCATTAACACTGATATTAATGAACCTTGCAACAGCTCAGAGTTTCTAGAAGTGGAAGACAGTTTATGTGGGGCTAGTGTTGGTTGAATGGGGTGATGGTCATCTTGGACAAAATACTTAACAACTGAAATGGGATTCAGATCATAAAAGAGGATGATAGAACTGTGAGAAATGGTGGGATTGTGGGAAGTTAGCCTTGGGAATATTTTTTGAGGTCTTTTACTGTGGAAACAGATCTTGATGATAAGTATAGAAGCATTGATGTAATGTCCGTCATATGCCTGTGAGGAATTTGACCTGGCATGAAACAGCTGAAAACTAACGTAGAAAAGGTTTGGAGGGTCTGGACCAGCATCAGTGGCTGGAAACAAACCTAATGCAATGTCAGGCCAAAAATAGTTGGAAATCCTTGGACCAACAGTCAAAAAATAGGGCAATTACATGAGCCTGCACATTGTGTGCTCTCTGCAGCTGGAAGAACTTGCCCAACTCAGATGTCCATAATTTAGGATAAGTTGAGAGAAGAGTCATGGGAATAATTATGGGGATGAAAAGATTCTTTATACTGAGGGACAGAAGAAGATGAAGACATCTAGTCTAACTGAGAGAAGACAACATAGTAAAATGTTCATGGTGTGTAGGAATCCATGCAGGGAACCTTAATAAAAGGTTCATAGAAAAAGGCACGAAAAGAGGACAGAGGTTGAGCTAGGGTAACAATAAGTCTTGTGTTATAGCAAAGGTAATTCTTAGATATTAAAACAAAGTGAAAGAGATTATGATGGATTTTATTATTTATTTCAAATATTTATGTTTATTTATGTTTCTCTAAAAATTGCATTCTGCTTTAAAGAACTTAGTTCTAAAAAGTCCTATGTCCTGTGCTGTACCAGAAATCAGAGTACATGGTTTATTATCTGGCTTTCACGGTTTACTAATCTATTTGTAATTCACTGATACTCACTTAGAATGACTCATGCTCACTTAGAATGACTCACTGATACCAGTTTTAAAATTCAGGGTTAATCACAGAAAACTCAGTGCAAATGACCATTGCATTTTTCCAGGATAAAGATCTTACTCCTCAATTTGTAAAACTACTTGTATAGCTTACTGACAGTGTAGGAAATAGCAATGGAAGACACCCTTGTGCATTGATCTCTCTTTTATGGCCACAGATGTTCCTTGTTTGTCATTCTGACTGCATGCCCACATGACACATCTCACCAGTGGTTTGACCTGGATGGATAAATTGGATAAGTATCAAGAATTACTCTCCAAAGGGGTCAAAACCCTTCAGCTCCTAAGTGATCAGTGTCAAATTATTAATAAATCAATAGGTTGGAAATCAAAGTGAAAGCAGCAACACAGCAGACTAGGGAGGCCTTCTTGTGTCTGACTGCTGTAAAGGGCTCAGAAAGGTATATTCACTTTGCTGCATGACAACAAACTTCACTTCCTTTTGCCCCTCTAATAAACAGTAATAGGTATCAGGGCCTATGTGAAAGTATTATTATTACTATTATTGTTATTGTTTCGAATGAATGAGTAACATGAGCACTTCTTGACAGGAACACACAGGCTGAAGTTTAGCTTCTGTATCTACTTTTCTGCTCTTCTAAGAAGAAATTTCACCTCCATGTATTTGACCACCTGTGGAAGCTCTCAGCTCACAGTTTTGTTAGAAGACATGACTAAATACATTTTTCAAATACCATAGATTATTTTACAGATTTTTGATTACATTGATAGTTGTGACAAAAAATTTCCAATTTTACTTTGGGGACGGGGAGGTTGGATTATTATTTTGCTCTCATTTGCAATGAGAGGCAATGTATCTTTAGAGATACATGCTTGTGTGGGCTTGAACAGTCTGAGCAACTTGCAGCCTAAAACAATGGGCTTTAACACCCTAGATTTTCTTTGATTAGCTATTCTACATGCAATGCGGCTTCCAGAAGTGTCAATTCTTCATTATTTCTTCTTTTGTGGTTCAAAATGACAGTTAAATAGGCAGTGGACCTGTCACCTTAAATGAATCTCAGTGTTCTTCACTGATGGTGTTTTATTAATCACCGTGGCAGTCCATGGCAGAGAAATGCTTTTACCAGTGCTTGTATGTAACTAATTGTGTCTGGCCAGGGACAATCATGCTTTTGGAAATCCTTTTGGCGCTGAATTCTAGTATGTAGCATTCAAGTACGCTCCAAATAACATTTTTGGCTTCCACTTATTTTCTGTTCTCTCAATTTGGGACTGCATAGCAAGTCATTAAAAGGACTATCCACAAAATGGCTTCTAGTGCTGCAGAAATAACTAATCACCAAGGGAAATTACTGGTCACTTGCTGGATGCTGAGCAGTTGTTGTAAAATCAACTTCTACCTTTCTTATCCCAATAAAAGGGTTAAGAGTGCGTTGGAGCACTCTTCATTTCTATGCATATCTTCATCCACCAGCCCTTCACAAAGCCTCTGTTCTGGCATGTGCCATTAATTTTTCTCCTTGCAAAATTGTTAATTGCCCTGGGTTGGTAATTGGAAAACCAACTGAGGTCCCCAATGAAAACAAACCTGTTAGAGAATTATTAACAGGCTCCAAAGAAATCATGCTTGTATTCCTGCAAATTGAAATGTTTAAAATACATTGAATGTTTGGAAGAGTAGATAGTAAAGGAAGTGTCTTTTTGCACACTTAGTGGGAAGTTTTGCATGCCAACTAATTTTTAGAAGGGTATCTCAGACTTTGTGTTTTGAAAACTGTGTATCCAGACTGTCTTTTGATTCTAGTGAAAAATGTGAGTTTGTCTGCAAATGCACAATGACAAACAGAACATTTTGGCTAACTATTTATTTGATGAAAAATGCAGCTTTAGGGCTGCATAATTTGTTGACAGAATATTTCAGAAATAATGAAAGAAACTTCAGCGCTCTCGGTGATCGATTCCTGCATGATGAAATGAGTGGCTACAAGGATGATGGGAGAGTGGTGGATGTAATTCATTTTGGGTTCAGAAAGGCTTTGGACACCGTTGCCTGCAGTATTGTCATTTGGAAGCTGAGGACATATGGACTAGTTGCTCGATGGTTTGATGGGTTGAAATTTGGCAGGGCTGTTGGGCTCAAAGAGAGGTAATCAATGGCTTTGGTGTTCAGCTGGTGTTGGTGAAAAGCAAAGTACATTAGGGGATGATAGCAGGGCAAGTACTCCACGTCTCCACTGGAAACCTGGATGATGGGATGGTCGTCTTCAGCAGATGTCCATCAAAGGATGAATTAGGGGATAGGGGCTGTTTGTGCCAAGCCAAAAAAAAAAAAGGACCTTCATTTGAGAGAGACCTTGAGAAATTTGTCTATTGTGTCAAAATCAAAAGGTTTGTCCAGTGCTTGGAAAAGTTGTGTGTTTGGGGATACTCTGTGTAATGATTTCAGGAGGAATCTCATGGGTCGGGTCTGGTTTTAACAAGGAGTTGCTTATGCCAAAGAAGTTAACAACCTGATCTTTTCATCTGAAGGTTAGATACTCACAGAGACAAAATACTAGTGCAAGAAGTAGTATTTCACATGATGACCAGCATGTGTAAGAAAAATAGGTCAGGCGGGATCAGCTTCATCACCATGGCAACTTCTTAGTTGCTAGTGGAGAAGGCTATGCTAAGTGCTAAACAGACTTATTTTTTACAATGACCCGAAGGGCACTGAAGTCACAATAAACAGCAGTTACTTTTCTAATACTCTGAGTGTACTTTGAGATCATATTCAGGTTCTTTTCTATATTTCTGTGCACTCAAGGTTGTGGTTTATGTATGAATGAGCACTCAGCTGAAGGGTTTATGTGGATTTTCTCCTTCCAGCAGTGGTGACACCACTTCAGTTAATGGAAGTGTCAAACTGGAGCTACTTCCAACCGTTCTGACTTAGGAGTGTAAGGTTGCTGCGTGTCTTCCTATTCTGAGATCCAGCTCCAATATAAAAAAACGCATGACATAATAGGAAATGTCAGTGTCTAACTGATGCACTCAAGGAGGTCACAATGGCAACAGAGCTTCCATATACTTTATTTTTATCCTTTTATACTTATATTGTCTAAATTGAACGGCTGTGATAAAGCTCTTGAAACTGTAGCAGTCTGTGCAAGAAAGTGGTTTGAGGCTTCAAACTCTATATTTAGCTACCACAGGAAGATCCTTTCATGTATTCCCAGAATTTGCAGACTGTTTTCAATGAATCTACAGGGAGGACCTTGGTGTGCAACTTCCAAAAACACATTTTGCATGAGAGAAATGCATGGCGATTTTATTATGAGACTTGTTACATTGCTTTGACAAATGTGACTTGCCACTAACAGAGTCTGGTATGGCGTCGAGTCGTAAGCGTCAAGATACAGCTAGGAATAGTTGAGAAGCTGGGAGAGAAATGAATACATGAGTATTCAGTAAAGTTCAAACTTCACAGAGCAAATAGTAAATATTTAACATTTGATCACTGTCTCTCACTCTGGGTCCCCTACAGCTGTTTTCTGAATTAAGGTCCATACTTAAACCGTTCCCAAACATTCAAAATTGTGCGTTGGGCTTGAGGGAAGATCCTTCTGAAGGTATTCTAATTTGGTTGGAAAGGTTCAGGCAGGAATTTCGGGGTCTGTAAGTAGCTAGTAGTTCATTAACTTGAAGTCTGCTTTCTTGGAAGTATTCTTCAAAGCTTAAATTTGCTGTGAAGTTGCTCAGTATTTAGCAACTGTCTTTGCAGTGCAAACACCCAGTGTTTTGCAGAAGGCTGTGCACTTAATGAGAACAGCCTCTCTCCTTGCTGCTCTCTCCTGGCACTGCTCATAGTAGTACTTAATAACATGGTAGTGGTTAAAAACCTGCGTTGGACTCTAACAAAAGATGCTTTAGAAACAGATTTAGAACAGATTGCCTGGTCTGAAAGATTCACAGCCTGGCTCAAAGCATTGGAAGTTAACATGTCAGGGCTGCAGAATACAGGAAAAATTGGGATAATTCTGCAGGAGTTATGCCCAGCAGAGTAATATGGTGCTTAGGTGTTGACAGTTCTTCCTTTAAGAAATAAATGGTCATGAGACAGAAGTAACACCTTTGTCTACCAGCCACAATTGAGAAAGCAAGCTTCCTCTAACGGGGTGAGTAAAAAAATGCCATGGCAGAAGTTGAAGAAAGGTGTTATTTCTTGACATTATCTAATTGACATTTATTTTCTCTAAGTCAGAAAGATCCAATACAGATTCACAAGTGGAGGCATTTTGATAACTGTTACTTAAATAACAGATCATGAAGAAGTGCTATTTCTCTCTGCTGGAAAAGTCTGGCTGATACTTTTGAAGAGAGCCATGGTGCAAAAAAAACAAAAAACATATGGTTTAGTAAGCAAACTTGCATATCAAAGGGTTTAGCTTTCATTTAATCTTTCCTTATGAATGGCTGACAATTATCACATTGCCCAGCTAGCCCAGCTGTGGATGAGAAACAGACTAATGTAAAAGTGGAAATTGATGTGCCACTTGTCCCTGAAATCTTCTCTTTTTTTTCTTTATTTTATTTTATATTTTTTTTCCTGGGCCATTTGATAAACCTTTGCTAAAAGTATACTTCAACAAGAACAAAGATTTCTTCAAGAGTCTGCTTAGCTGTAACTTCAGTTAACTCTTACTAAACACGAAACACTTAAGATATGCTCATTTGAAAGATCACGTAATCATGTTTTGCTGATTAGAAATCCTTTGGGGATTAATACGTGTCGGAAATATTTGTTTGTTCAAGCAAAAATGAAATAGCATTCACTGGCTCTTTGGAGCTTTGAAATACAGTGAAGTATTACTTCCTCTGCAAATTGGAACCATACATGTGGGAAAATAAAGTGCATGAACTGGAATACATCCTTCTGAAGGGGTGATTTTAGTCTTTGTTAATAATCTGGGTGAGACAGTTGCTGACTGCAAATAAACCATGTCGCTGAATACAGAATAAACAGTATTGAGATTAAAAATATGGACAAGGGTCTTTGAATACATCTTGTCGCAATGCATAACTCAGGAGCACATAATGTACGCTGAACTGTATTAGAGTTTAAAGGCCAAATTAAGTAAAGAACTGGGCATGCTTCCAAAAGAAAAGCTCATTAAACTTCAGCCCTCCGTTGGTTGTCTGTTAGGAAGCATGCAGGAAGGCCACCCTTTGATAGTCTTTGGCAAGGAATATCACATCTAATTTTGGATTTGACATTAGAAAAAGATGTTGTAGCTTCTGCTAGAGACATGAAAGCATGCTGTGCTGGAGTTGAAGCCTCAGCATAGAAAAAGCTGCTGGTTTGGTATTTGGGTGCAATTAGAGGTGTGAGTGAAATATTGTGATAATATTGCATTATATTCATGAGAAAATAACAGTGATTCGTAAGGAAAATAGATCATTTCTTTATTTAGATTGTGTCTCTGTAAAGTGTTCAGTATGAAGGGTGCTTTTTGTGTTATACTAATGCAACCTGTTTGTATTTATCCATTTTTATGTCCTATATATTGCAATACTGTAGTTAGTTCTCTTGTTTATGAGTTACACCTACAGCTTGGCAAACTTGTTTGGCAGGTAAAAGAAGAAAATTGACTTCAACAAATATTTAACATACATCTTAAGTCAGGAAGAGGGCTTAGGGAGCTTTTACCCTTTCTTTTGTTTTGCTGGTTCTGCTCCTTCTTTTGATACCCAGACAAGCTCCCTCAGAACCACCAATGACCGCTGATGGATCTAGGAGCAGAGGGGGTACACCAGGTTTTTCTTGAATTTAATATTTATATCTTTGAGTTTAACTGTATTGTTCTGTACTGCCTTAGTTTTTCTTCTACCTAATCATGTTAAAACACTAACATGGGCATGGGATTTAGCTATTTTTCTGAGTATATTCTTATGCTGTTTTGGTACTCACAGGTAATAATTGCTTTTGGAAATACCGGTCTGATAAGCAATAGGATATCTGGCCTGTGCTGTAATTCCCGAGTTTCACCCAAAGAGCTGAGTGAAAGCAGTAGAAGATGAGCAGCATGTTCTGGGCATGGGTGGCAGAGTATGATAAATGGCAGTGGCTCATAAAGCTTGCCCTGCTACCTGGCCAGCCACCAGGGATATTTGCTCTATCTCTTTATGACTTACACGCTTCCAAACATTGCATCTGTCCTCAGTGTGCTTTTCAGCTCTCTCTCCTGTAACTTGGAACGAGATGAGATTCTCATTCTTCTGTTTAAATAACCTGTTGTATGACTTTGGACATTTATCTTCAAAAGCAAAAAAGAATAATAATAATAATAATAAAATGCTTGTGATGTCAGGGGCATAAATCAATAGCCTTTACAGGGTAGGAACTCACCCAAAGGGAATGCTGAGAAGGTGGTACTCATGCCTCTGCTATTGTTTTAGCCTGAGCCCACACTATTCTGAGTATGTGAGGTATTTTTAGCTTAGGATCATAGAATATTTCTTGTTTGGAAGGACAGTGCAGCATGCAGGTGTGCAGTGTCTGCCGTCTTGGATGTAGACTATCCACCACTGTACAAAAACAGTTGAAGGAGTATCAGTTCAGAAATCAAGTAGATGAAAAAGCAGTGGGTGCTGACGTGCTGCTGCCTTGGGGACAAAAGTGTAATGCCGTAAGTATTCATAGCTGCAAGACAAACACTGTGCTGATGCATGTTTGAGTATCAGTAGTTAAAGAAATCATTCGAGGTAGTCTGTTGAATTCAAATGTGAAGATGCTTTTCCAGGAAGGAAAACCTATTGGAGAGGTTAAGTTCTTGTCTTTATTGTGGTGTGCTTGAAGGCTAGTAAAGGCAGTGTGTTTGCAGCTCTTAAAGTACATCTTTATTCAAGTCTCTGAGTACAGTACATATTTTTTACCTGGTAGTTGTTGTGTTTTGTATTTGCAAAGTACAAGAAAGATTAAGTACAAAGCCTTTAATGTGATTAGAAATAGTTGTTTAGATGTGTATCTCATTTATTATTTGTAATTGTCGAGAGACTTAGCAATCTGCCTTATACATATGAATAGTAGTTTCCCTTCAGAATCTTTTAGCAAGCTGAAGTATGAAGATATAGAAAATATTGATCTACAGATAGGCAAGTATAATTACCAGAAAACAAATTGTTATAGAAAGTAGCCATTGGCATGTATAAGAGTAGATCTCATTCAGAAGCTTTTGTTTCATGTGATATCCTGCTGAGTAAAGCTAATTTTTTGATCACTGAATCCCACAGATTACAGGTTTAGTAAATTGATTATTTTGCCTTCCTTGCCCCTAGTTTATGATGTCTCTTTTGTGTCACAATCTGTATAAAAATATTCCCTAAGTGATGCAACAACTTTTCGAATGACTTTGCTCTTATTACTTACACGTTTAAGGCTGGGAATGCCTGGCTTTTAATGAACTATATTTTCCCCTTTGTTGATCTGTAACTGTTAAGTTCGTGTTGATTTGAAGAATGTGGTTCCTATCTGGGAGCTTCCAGTGAAAGTGACTCAAGAGATAAATGTAAGAGTTTCAGAGTAACATGGAGTTCTACTCTTCAGTCTTCTTTGAGCCAAAAAGTATGATTAAGATGAGGTTCTTTTCTCATTCTTGGGCTGACCTAAACCTGCTTCTCGTGATAATGTCATAACCATGGTGGTATCAGATACCACCCATTGGGGTGGCCCATTCTTAATCTCCCCTGGAGAAGAGACACTCCAGAAACAAACAAACAAACAAACAAACAAACAACAACAAAAACAACAACAACAACAACAAAAACAATGCAAATGTTTACTGATGCTTAGTCTTGATTTCAGGAATCACTTCCACGAGTTGTTTTTTTGGCTGTTAATTAAGATGTTTTTCATCCACACAGAGCAGTTTCCTCAGGAAAGGCTGAGAACAGCCTACTCATCTGAGGTCTTCCAATCAAAACCACATGGTAAAGCGTGGCAGCACTTAAGAATGGTTTTTGAATGGCCAAGATTTCATTACTATGTTTTAATACGTTTTTCTTGTGAGCAATTGTTGATGAGTTTTAATCAAAATGGTGGTTTGGTTTTGGTTTTGAAATTGTGGCTTTTTTTTGATGTGTGTACTTTTTCAGAGGATCTGGATAGAAGGTTCCTGCTCCTAGGGGTGGTTTTCTTCCCAATTTAAAAGGTATCAGCTGCATCTTGATGCTGATATTTAAAGATAAATTCCCCTATTAGAATTAATTTGGTCAGAAAATAATTACTCAGAATTAGAGTTAGATTAAGAAGGTGCAAAGCGATGTCAGGCTGGGGATGAAAACCACCTCCGGCAAACCTGCCTGCTGCTGGAGCGTGAACTAAAATAATTCTGCTAGGTTAAATCATTTCCAACTCCGTGTGTTTAAATAACTCTACAAAGTACTTTAGGAATAACAAGCTATCAGCATCACAACAAAATGGAGCGCACAAAATTCTCAATACCAAACAGCGTCTGTATTCCTGGAGGCGGTTGCATTTGAATTAGGGCAGCAAAGGAGGAAAACTCATCAGCTCATACATACATTCGTGGTGCTGCTGATCAGTGTCTCTCAGCCAAGCTCCGAAATAAAACAGAATGGAACAACTGGGGCTTGACCTCCTGATTGCAATAACCAAAACTAGTCAATTCTGGCACTGGAAGGCAGTGTGTTGGAATTCTGGCCATATGTAATATTTCACTCTTACAAAAAATAATCCAAAAATGTATTTTAGTTTCTGTTCCTCATTTTAAGAGGCATCCCAGGAATCTTGAGTGGAGTTAATGACTTGTGATGCACTTAATTGCCTGTTAATGTTGCTTTGTGCTGAGCAGGCAAAAAGTGAGAGCTGAGCAGACTACCCTAAGAGGCTTAGTGCTTCTTTAGCTAAAGACAGATAAAAATTAAGAGAGAAAACAAGTCATTGTGGTACAAGACACAGTAATGCGAGGTTATGCACCGAAGAGTGTTTGTCAACAAATATATATATATATTTTCTGAATGTTATTTCTATAAACTAGCTTGAATCTTTTGATCTTAATATAAATTCAGTTGTGAAGAAAAAGCTAAACAGATACGAAACAAGAAGGAAAAAGAAAAGAGTAGAAGGTGCATATGGACATCATTTTAGAAGAGACATATACAGCAGCTCAGGGATGAGTTGCAGAAACTTAAATATATGTTGAGGTTCTGTTCTGAGTGGGAATAGGTTTAAAATGCTAATAGTCTCTCCCCTTAGTGTCTATATACATTTCTGAGAAAATAGTCAACATAAATAATTTGACTTGTCTAGATATGATTATCTAACAGGAAATTGTATCTTTTTTGGTTTTTATTTCAGGGAACTAATTCTAATTTTATATAGGTTCTGCATTCTTACTAATATTGGTAGGAATTACATTTTTGAAATGAAGTAAATTGCACTTAGTCAAGTTTCTAATGGAGCATATTTTCCTTGGTGATTTTAGAAAAGTTCAGTAAATATTGCCATTTGAGTGCAGAGCTGTTAAATGTTTTTATGTCCAACCTGAGACTGGTCTCATTTTCCTGTATCCTTTTGCACATTAGCAAATTGTAATAATCATTTTATGCATTTGTCCTCTACTTTCATGGGATACATTTTTAATGTGCAGACAGAAGGTGACAGTTTTATTGCTTTTATGAGCATCAGGAATACATTCTAAATTTGATTATATACTGCCTCTGGAAATATCACACAAGTGACTTGCCAATAAATACAACTCATAGATTATCAAAAACTAAGGAGGTAGGTAATTACCGGAGTGACTTAAACTGTGGGATTTGAGTATAATATTACTTGTGACTTCAAAAAATAAAGGTAATGCATACTGGGCAGAATAACTTAAACTTTGTATAGAAACTGATAAACCAGTATCGTTACTTCTGGAAAATTATGAAAGAGTTTCTACAGCTCAAGAGAAGAGAAGCTCACAATGTGTCCCAGCAGTTCATAGTGTGATGAGAAAAATGTATTTTGAAGTGTAGAGAAAACAAGGAATTATATACAATGAAAATGACCTCACAGAACATGCCTATAGGAATTTTGTTGTTGAATTGAACTTTAGATAAAGAAAAATAAAGCTTAGGATAAAATGCCCTCAGAGTGGCAGTAAAACTTCTTAAATATTTAGAACTTAACTTCTTAAATATTTAGAAAATTACATCTGACCTCCAGTGAATTAACATTCTATTAAGCTGCTAGCAAGGAAGCCAAGCAGGACCAGCTGGCCAACACATAGTACAAATCATTAAGATACCATTTTTTAACAAGAAAACCCAAACTGCAAAGCTTTGATAACTTTCAAAGCAAATTGCAATATGTGTGTGCGCAAACACAGGTTTTTTAATGTTTTATGTAAGGGTGGGAAAATAAAAGATACCAGTGGAAAAAAGGGTGATATTCAAAACAACTAAATAATGTGTAAACCCTTATCAGGAATAAGTAAATATAAAACAAAAAAATCATTTTTGGAGCATAGATTAATAAAACAGTTTGTATTAGAAGATCCCCAGAGGTCATGTGGTGCAAACCCCTCTTCAGAAGTGTAGGTGAAGTTTTCTTTCCCTTTACATTTGCTGAATTTGCAGTTTCAGCAGGCACAGAGCTTCAGAAAGCAAGTGGCTCCCAAAAACCCTCAGCCCCATGGACTAACAGGCTGTGACAGTGTTTTGAGGCTGTCTTCACAGGGTTTTGGATGCCAGAGGGACAGCAAAAAAGTGAGAGTCTCCTTTACCAATAAGATAAATTACAACCTCCACAGACAGACGTATGCCACCAATTTTTTCTTAGACAAATGAAAAAGGAAGTCTTTATTTAAAAAAAATACATAACTCGAACCTAATTTTATAGCCTCCAAAATGAAGACAACATTATCCCAAATAATGCTGCTCTGATTTGTAATTTCACTGGATCTTGCCTTTATTCATCTGCAAGATCCCATAAGTCTTACAGAATCATGAATGGTTTGGGTTGGGAGGGACCTTAAGGATCATCTAATTCCAACCCCCCTTGCCATGCGCAGGGACCCCTCCCACAATCCAAGGCTGCCCAAAGCCCCATCCAGCCTGGCCTTGGCCATGCACAGGTTCTCTGGGCAGCCTCTTCCAGTGCCTCACCACCGTTATAAGTGAAGGATTTCTTCTTAATGCCTTATCTCAATCTACTTTCTTTTAGTTTAAAGCCATTTCCCCCTTGTCGTATTCCTACACCCTCTGACAAAGTGTCCCTCCACAGCTTTTCTGTAGCACCCTGTAGGTACTGGAAGGTCGCTTGTCAGGTCTTCCTGGAGCCTTCTCTTCTCTACGCTGAACAACTCCAGCTCTCACAGCCTGTCTTTGTAGGAGAGGTGCTCCAGCTCCTTGATCATCTTTGTGGTCCTCCTCTGGACTCATTCTAGTATTTCCATGTCCTTCTTTGGGGCCCCAGAGCTAGGTGCAGGGCTCCAGGTGGGGTCTCATGAGAGCAGAGCAGAGGGGGACAATCCCCTCCCTCACCCTGCTGCCCACACTGCTGTTGGTGCAGCCCAGGGTACGGCTGGCTTTCTGGGCTGCATGTGCACGTTGCTAGCTCTTGTTTAGCTTCTTAACCAACACCCCCAGGTCCTTCTCCTCAGAGCTGCTCTCCATCCATTCTCTGCCCAGCCTGTGTTTGTGCTTGAGATTGCCCTGACCCAGGTGCAGGACCTTGCACTTGGCCTTGTTGAACCTCATGATGTTTGCAGAGACCCAAGTTCCTCCAGATGGTATCCCATCCCTTCCCTTCAAGGTGTCGACCACACCATGCAGCTTGGTGCCATCAGCAAACTTGCTGAGGGTGCACTCCATCCCACTGACCAAGTCACAGACAAAGATGTTAAACAGTGTCGGTCCCAATGCTCACCCCTGAGGAACACCACTTGTCACTGGTCTCCACCTGGACATCGAGCTGTCGACTGCAAATCTTCGAGTGCAACCGTCCAGCCAATTCCTTACCCACCACATGGTCCATCGATCAGATACATGGCTCTAATTTAGAGACAAGGATATCACATGGGACAGTGTTAAATGTTTCACATGAGTGCAGGTAGATGGTGTCAGTTGCTCTTCCTCTATTCACCAATTCTGTAACCCCATTGTAGAAGGCCACCAAATTGTTTGGGCACGATCTGCTCATAGTGAAGCTATGCTGGCTGTCACCAGTCATCTCCTTATTTTCCATGTGCCTTAGCAGAGTTTCCAGGAAGATCTCCTCCATGATCTTACCACAGAGGTGAGACTGACTGGCCTGTAGTTCCCCAGGTCTTCCTTCTTTCCCTTTTTAAAAATGGGGCTGATGTTTCCCCTCTTCCAGTCAGTGGAAACTCCCTGGACTACTTCTCAAATATGATGGAGAGAGGCTTAGTAACTACATCCACCAGTTCCCACAGGACCCATGGATGCATCTCATCAGGTTCCATGGACTTGTGTGCTTTCAGGTTCCTTAGATGGTCTCAAACCTGATCCTTTCCTACAGTGGGTGGTTCTTCATTCTTCCAGTCCCTGACTTCTGGGGCCTGAGCCATGTGGCTGGAGCTCTTGCCTGTGAAGACTGAGGAAAAAAAAAGTCATTGAGTACCTCAGCCTTTTCCATATCCCAGGAAACCAGGTCTCTTGTTTCCTTCTGGGGAGTGCCCACAATTTTCCTAGTCTTCCTTTTATCCCTTTTATCACCAATGATATCTTTATCAACCTATGGAAGCCTTTCTTGTTGCCCTTGATGTCCCTGGCCAAATGTAATTCTAACAGGGCTTTCTTTGGCTTTCCTAAGTGTCTGTCTTCAATGTCTGATCTTACTGCCATGTAAAAAATGACTCTGAATCCATATCCAATGATAAAGTTCCCCGTCTCCCCAGTGCTTTGGCTAATTATTGTAATCTCCTTTGAACACTTCCCAGTGTTTTACCCTGTTATGCTATATGGGAACAGGACACAGTGTTTCTGGACTGGTCCAACGTGCATATACTTTCAAGATTATCGCTCTTTGCTCAGGTACTACTACTTCAACCAGTGTAACAGGTTTTTTTTTTTTTTTTTGGAGGAGGTTATTTAGGAGGATCTGGCTATCTTGTTTTAACTCAATGCCTACATGCTTCCTGTGATGCTGTGGCTGTGATCTGCATGCCTGTTCCAAAAATGAGCTACTGAATACTTAGGCTATTAATGGGTTCTTTGGTAGACGTTAATCACCTGAGGGGAGTGAATCATCTCATCTGCAAACTTGAGGAATGATCATCAATACCATAGAAATGACAGTGAATGAGAAATGGATTTATGGGAATTGCATTCAGCAGCCATTGCTTACGTATTTTAACTATCTTTTGATACCTGTCAGTGAGTCGGATTTTAATTAAAGTGTTTCCTTCTAAAAGTATATAATGCTACTTTTAATCAAGATGCCACATGGCCTTTAATAAATCATAGTAAATCAGTAAATTTGCCTTTTTCAGCCAGAGCCATAATCTTATCATGACAGCCAAAAATAACAACAACAACAACAACAAAAAAACAAAACAACAACAACAAAAACATGACGAAAAACAAACAAAACCAAAAAGCTGTCTGGCATAAATGATATTTTAAAAACATTTTTGATAGAGTCCTAGATTCACTGGTTCATTAGGACAGGCTCTGCTCATTGCCAGGCTCACTGAATGCTGCCATAGGCAAAAAGAGGCAGCACAGCACATCCTGTGTTACAGGGTTTCAACACTAAAACTGAGTATGCCAGCTTTTTACCTTTTAGGTCTCTCTCCTCTGGGTCACTAACATAAATCTTGGGCTATTTTCAGCATCATGTTTCCATTCTGACTTGTTTCTGTCTACAACAGAAGTCTTTAAGTCGTGTCCCCCCCTTCCCACATATTAGATCTCTATTATCCACATTATCTGAAGGAATACCCACTAAAACTTCCCAAACACTCGAGTTTCAGTACTGTTTTTATCACTCTTTAAAAACACGACAAATGGAAAAGCTTTAGAGGTTTGATCATAGTCAAAAGATCATTGCTTATCAATTATCAGTCCCTATCAACTCAGAAAGATTGAAATAGAATCATAACATCATTTAGGTTGGAAAATACTTTCAAGATCATCAAGTCCAACCATCAACCTGTCTTACTGAGTCCTGTCACTAAACAGTGTCCCTTAGTGCCATGTCCACACATCTCTTAAACACTTAAATCACATCTCCAGACGCGGCAACTTCACTTCTTCCCTGGGCAACCTGTTTCAATTCTTGGTAAACCACTTAGTGAAGAAAGTCTTCCAAATATCAAATCTAAACCTCCTCTGGCACAACTTGAGGCCAATTCCTCACATCCTATTGTTTATTACCTGAGATAAGAGACCAACATGCAATGATGAGGTCTCCCCTCAGCCTGCACTTTTCCAGACTGAACAACCCCAGTTCCCTCGGCCACTCTTTTTAAGTCTTATTTTCCAGCCCCTTCACCAGCTTTGTTGGTCTTCTCTGCACATGCTCAAGCAACTCAATATCCCTCTTGTAGTGAGGGTGCAAATCTGAGCACAGTACTCAAGGTGCAGACTCACCAGTGCCATGTACAAGGGACTATCTCCCCAGTCCTGCTAGCCATGCTATTTCTGATAAAAGCCAGGATGCCACTCACTGGCCTTCTTGGCCACCAGGGCACACTGCTGGCTCATGTACAGCCCCTGTGGACCAGCACCCTCAGGCTCTTTTCCTCTGGGCAGCTTTCCAGCCACTCTTCCCCAGACCTGTAGCACTGCATGGGGTTGTTAGGACCCAAGCACAGCACCTGGCACTTCGCCTTGTTGAATGCCATACAACTGGATGCAGCCCATTGATGCAGCTTATACAGATCCCTCTGCAGAGCCTTCCTAGCCTCAAGCAGATCAACACCCTCACACAACTTGGTGTCATCTGCCAACTTACTGAGGGTGCACTTGATCACCTCATCCAGATGCTTGATAAAATTTTAAACAAAGCTGGCCCCAATATGAAGACCTGGGGAACACCACTTGTGACTGGCCACCAACTAGATTTATGTCCATTCATGACAATCCTTTGAGCCCAGCCATCCAGCCAGTTCTTCATCAGTGAATTGTACATTTGTGCATGCCCTAAGCAGCCAGTTTTTCCAGGAGAATACTGTGGGAAACAGTGTGAAATGCTGTATTAAAACCCAAGGAAACATATTCACAGCCTTTCCCTCATCTATTAAGCTGTTCATCTTATCATCAAAGGAGATGAGGTTAGTATAGTAGTGTTCGCAGTGACATTCATATTGGGGATAAAGAGGCATTTATGTAGTGTGTTGATATTTTGTAATATGTTGAATAGCAATTATTTCAACAAGTTGATAGAAGTTAGTGAAGCTTTCATGTTGCAGTGGAAAAAAAATGGAAAAATAAGATGCACTG
Organism: Oxyura jamaicensis; assembly: GCF_011077185.1. Lineage (NCBI taxonomy): Eukaryota > Metazoa > Chordata > Aves > Anseriformes > Anatidae > Oxyura > Oxyura jamaicensis. The sequence continues at coordinate 1,005,038 of NC_048898.1, forward strand.
GATAGAGCAAAGTTACACATCTGTTTTCGTTCAAGTGGAGAAAGATAAATGGAGCTTTCAGAAAGCTACAGTGCAGCTGAACATATCCAACATGTGTTGGCTCAATAACGTCCATTAAATTTCCCAAGAGTTTGCCCACCAGTACAAATGGCCGTTACAAGTGTCAACTGAGCCATGGTCAGTCCGTGTCACCGCCTGCCAAGAAGTTTCTCCCATTCTCCAAACCAGTTTATAACTGGAGTGCATTGCAGATACAACCACGTGGCTGGATCTGTGCTCACCCTGGGTTTGGATAAACCCAGGAAGTCTTTTGGCTCCAGTTTGAGTCAGCTTGATATTGTGCTCCAAACAGACCTTTTTGGACGAGCCTGAGTATAGGGTTGCACCTGGTCTTAACAGAGGTATCTTATAATAAAAAACTGGGAGCCAGTTTTAGGGTTATAGCCCCTGCAGCTGATCTTTGAGCAAATACAGAGGAAGCAATAAGTAACGACTGTTTGGCAGCAGCTGAGTAGGGTTCTATTTAACAGTTGAAATAATCTTCCCCGACATTTTTTTTGTTTGTTTGTTTCCCATTATATTGCTTGCCTGTTTGCAATATTCCCAAGATGGTTTTCTTAAACAATTGAATTTTCAGACCTTATTTTGAATCTGTCAATCTTATCTGATCATTTCTTTAATACAATCCCAGCAACTTGAAAATGCTCAACATTTAATTTGTTTTCAGTTGCATTCCATTTTAAATGAAAAAAAAATAATTATTGAGGTTTATTGTACATAGCAAATTTTTTTTTTTTGACTCCTGAGATGCAAGGATTTTACTGATGGGAGAAAAAAATCAACGACATCATAAACTCAAATAATAAATTATTCTTCTCTTTAATTCAATAACAGGACTTAAACTTATACTAGAGAAAGGGAGGTATATCATTTATAGCTTTAGAGACATTTTAAAGGTATTTCTTGTGCTGAGCCTCCTAAAACTTGTGACAGTATTATACATCTGAAACTCTACTTAGTCAAAGGTCTCTGCAACATCCATGAAGACATTCAGAGTTAACAGAGGAGTTCAACAAAAAGATGAAGAGCAACAGCAGCAGGTGTTCCATTGGTATGAAGAAAAGTCATTAGAAATAAAGAATTAAGACCACCCACCATCTGTTAGCCTTCAGAAGTTCACAAAGGATAAATGTCCCAGATTACACCCACAAATCAATAATGCGCGGGCCATTCTTACTGCTGTGACCGGCAAATGAGCACACTGCAGAGAGAATGACTTTTCTTAAAATAGGAAGGGATATGCTGGCAGTATATTTTTGCCTTGGGCAAATCTTGAAGTCAGTGTTCCTCTTCTGTCTCCAATTGAGTAGTAATTATTCAGTGCTGCTCTATGGTTGTGCAGGTTAGAAATTAGGAAGAAGTGGGCTTTTTGTCCTTTGATGTGTTTAGAGACACTGAATTAGGCTGGCTAGTATATCCTGGATGTCTTGAAGTACTTGCCGATACACCTGGGGTTTGCACCAACACTGCTTGTCTGTAAGAATGTCTGAAATGCCTCCATCAAGGAGTCTGAGATGAACTGACATGTTGCTATTCTCATATTTTCATGCAAATCTGGTTGCTTGAGATCTGTACCATGAAGAGGAATGAGCTCTTTCTGGATTCTGATTCCTCTTTCGTAGTTTATTTCTCTGTGGAGGAGTTAAATAAGTCAACTCCTGGAAGACTATTCTCAGTGATGATCTACTGATCAAAAGTGCTTTTGTTTGGACTTGTCTCTGTGTGAACCATCTAAAATGCATTGATCTGGGCAGAGAAGTTCAAGATTGCCCCTGAATTCTGTTCTGTTTTTTACTGCGTCAAGCAATTGATGACACTGCCAAACACAGGGTGAGCTTATGTGGCAAGGTTTTGTTAGCAGGGGCTGTAGGGGTGCCCTCTGTGAGCAGAGCCCAGCAGCTGCCCTGTATAAGAGAAGAACCAGCTCCAGCTGGCTGCAAAAGGGAACTGCTGCCGGTCAGAGCCGAGCTGTGAGCAATGCTGGTTGTGCCTCTGGGAGAACACATTGAAGAAAGGAAAAAAATGCTGTGCAACAGCAGCTGGGAGACAGGAGTGATAAAGTGTGAGAGAAACATGCCTGCAGATGCCAAGGTCAGTGAAGGAGGAGAGGAGGAGGTGCTCTAGGTGCCAGGGCAGAAGTTCCCATGCAGCAGTTCTTGAAGAGCTTCTGCCTGTGGAAAGCCCACTCAGGATCAGTTTGGGAAGGACGGCATCCCATGAGAGGGACCCCACACTGGAGCAGGGGCAGAGAGTGACCATGAAGAAGTGGCAGAGACACAGCATCATGGACTGACCGAAGCCCCCACTCCCCGGTCCCCTGCACTTCTGGGGAGGAGGATGTAGAAGAGGGTGGATAAGGGGAAGGTGTTTTTAGTTTGCTTTTAGTTCACTTTTAGTTCTCACTGCTCTAATGTGTTAGTAATAGTCAATAAATTATATTAATCTCCCTATCTTGAGTCTATTTTAGCCCATGACGATAACTGGTGAACGATCCTGTCCTTAGCTCAACCCTTGAGCTCTTTTTCATTGCATTTTTCTCTCCCTGTTCCTTTGCGGATGGGGAGTGAGACAATGGTCTGGTGGAGTTCAGCTGCTCATCAGGATGAAACCACACAAAAGGGTCACCCACCGAAATAGCTGTGTAGGAATGTGCTGGGCAGGATTTCCTTTTTTTTTTTTTTTTTTTTTTAATCACATATAATAGATTTTCTGTAGCGCAGAAACTCTTCTGACATTTCATGTAGTAATTAAGAACAAAAAAGAAAAAAAAAAAAAAAGAGAAGATGTTCAGGTATTCCAATGTGCTTTGTGAAATCACGCAGATTCAGTCAACAGCTGCGTCAGGGAGTAACTTTTCCTCAGAGAGCTGGGTCTGTAACAGTGAACTCCAGGTCCCTTTGGTTAGGTGGACACTGAAAGAAGTTGTATGGGAGAATGAAAAATGCTTGTGATTCTGGTGATCTTAAAAACATTTACAGGATTTTTTTTTCTTGTATTTATGTAATTTTGAAGGCAGAAAACAAATAATCTTTTTAATATGTCCATTTAATACTGCTGGTTAAAAGGAGGTAGGCAGGAAACAGCATTAGAACAGTGTAACAGCAGCAAACATTGCAAAGCAGAGTCTGTGCTTTGGAAGCAGTATTGTCAGTGTCTTCTTGAAATAGATATTATTGTGACAATTTGCTGTCAAGTGCAGTAGACATCTGTTAGACACAAAATGCCTGGCTTAAATTGTTTTTGAAGATGTTGTAAATATCCAATTTGGAGAAATGTGACAAAATGGACTATGAATGCAAATATGACTTTTCACTTCTTCAAACTCTACAGTGCAATGTTGTCTTCAAAATACTGCTCAGTGTTTAAGGATGTATTTGAGATAGTGCAAGAGTGAGTCAAAAACATCTTTCAAGTATTTGCATCTTGTATGAGATGATGGTTTTTGTTATGCCATTTGACTTTATTCCATTGCCACAGTGATGAATTTGTTGTTTCAGTTGAAATTTGTAAGAATAAATCAGGCTAGATGCACCAATTCAGGGTTTTCCATGGAGGCTGAAGTATGAGGGTTCATTTCCCACAGTATCTCCAACAGAAAGGGAAAAAAGCTGGAGAAAAACTCATTGACAGTGAACTGTTCTGAATAGGTAATAATTACTAGGCATTGCTAGCCATGGAGAACTTAATTTTTGCTATATTGCAAATGCAAGATCATAGAAATAAAATACTCGATGTATGAGAGTCTGAGGCGTATTGTGACGGGTATTATTTTTTAATAGCCTATCTAATAAATTTCAGAAAAGATGAGCGAGTTGGAAGATACAGAATCTTTCCTTTAGGACCACAGGTATAATTTGATTTGGAAATATGAAGAAATACCAACTGCAACAGCAGAAAAAAAAACACAAACCAAACCAAAACAACAACAACAAAAAACAACATGGCGTTCTCAAAAAGTAATACCATAGAATGGCTTGGGTTGGAAGGGACCTTAAAGGTCATCTAGTTCCAGCCCCCCTGCCATGGGCAGGAACACCTCCCACTGGATCAGGTTGCTCAAAGCCCCATCCAACCTGTCCTTGAACACTTCCAGGGATAGGGCATCCACAGCTTCTCTGTGTAACCTGTTCTAGTGCCTCACCACCCTCTTGGAAAGAATTTCTTCCTAATACCTAATCTAAATCTACCCTCTTTCAGTTTAAAGCTATTACTCCTTGTCCTATCACTACGCTCCCTGACAAAGAATCCCTCCCCAGCTTTCCTGTAGGCCCCCTTTATGTATTGAACGGCCTCTGTAAGGTCTCCCTGGAACTTTTTCTTCTCAAGGCTGAACAACCCCAACTCCCTCAGCCTGTCTTTGAGGAGAGGTGCTCCAGCCTCTTGATCATTTTTGTGGCCCTCCTATGGACTTGTTCTAATGTGAGGTATTAGTTTTCCTCCAGCAAGGGCTGGCACGGCAGCAGCACTGCTGGCAATGTGAATCATGTCTTTAATTGAGTGACCAAAAATGTGCATGCTTAGAATTATCAATATTATCAAAGTTGTTGTTACTGTTGAGCATTTGTAGCTCTTTCTGAGCAACTGTCCTTTACAAGATTAATAATCTTGAGTAAATGTATCTAAAATGGGTGAATGGGTTTATATACCTGCTAATTTTGCTCATTTTCTCTCATCATGACAGAAACTCTTTTTTTTTTTCTTTCAATTGTGCAATCTCCCCAGTGACTGTAAAATGAAGTAGGAGGGCTGTCTCTGATAATGAACCCCTCTCAAGGAAAGACAGGGATTGACAGAAGCATGGAAAATAAAATACTCCAGAATACCTGAGCAGCCTACTGAACATAAACAGTGTGTGGACCAAAACAGAGTCTACAACCACATCCTTTTCTGATCCTTTTGTGTGCCCCACATGCATTTCCCATGGGGAAATATGTTTTGTCTTCATGATGACAGTGGACAACTTCATCCATTACCATCATTATTATATCCTTTCATCATGAGATTTAAAAGAAAATGCAGCCCTTCACACTTGCTTTACTTCAGTCTTTTGCTCAGAAGGAAAAAAAAAAAATCAGTTCATTTGCTTTCTGCATCTCTCCCATTTTTATGTGCTCATAGAATGTAACTAGATGGCATAATCCAAAAAGGAGGGGGCTACCCAACCCATCTGTAACATTATTTAATCATAGCAGAAGTTAGAAGTAGTAGAAAGGTACTCAGAGGTACTAAAAATCAGAATATAGCAGTAAATACAGATTGGTATTATAGGTTCAACAGACTATGTACATATATGCATATTCATAAAATGATCAATACCAAACGCATCAAACTGATTTCAAAAGAAGGGTCTAGGTCATACTGACCTCAAACTGGTCTAATTAAGAAACCGATCTCAGAAAGGACCAAACTTGAAAGGGTCTTAGAAACTCACCTGAGAGATAGGCCACTTTAGGAATGGGCCCAGAAAGGGGACCAAAGTGACAGATGGAAACTCACCTGGAAGTTGAAGCATGTTGCAGAGTTTAGAATTTGATACACAGTGTCACAAAATCAACATGACATTCCATAGAAGCCTGTCTGAAAAGGAAAAATAATAGTAGAAAATAAAGAATGCATGCTGCATGAGAAGTTTCTTGGACAGACAAGCTCCAATTTGGGTTAAAATCTGGCCCTTATTATTATTATTCAGACATACGAGAACATGGAACAGTGTCTCTTCAGATAACTGGATTCAGAAATCCAGTACAGGATGGCGTTTCTTATTTTCCTTTATTTTATTGAGAAAAAAAATAATGTTTCCTATCTCAATTCCCACTTGCTCAGGTGATAAGTTGTTTCTCAGTTTCTTGCATTGTCTTGATTTGTAATATCTTCGGGAGATCTCTGGTTCTCAGGTGTCCAGCTGCACGCCAAGGATGCCCCTGCTTCCCAGGCCTGCATTTCCTGGGTTATCGACCATTTTCTCCTGTGAGGGCTGAGCAGCCATTTCGTGTCAGTGCTTTCCCCTTACAGTCCCGTTACCCCCTGTCACTGCTCCCATCACCAGGTAATTCTCTGAGAGAAAATGCTTACTACAAATACCCTTAAGGAGTTTATTTACCAGAATAAGCTCTACGTTATGAGTGGCAGGGCTTTAAAACTGTAGCTATAATATTTTCACTCAGAGATGAACAATCGTAAATGATTTTAATGCCTTTGTAGCATGAGCACAGCAGATAGGTCATCTTCAGCAATTGTAGAACAAATGTATTCAGTCTTTCTAAAAGTTGTGGGTTTCGCACCAATTTCAAGGCCAGACGTAAATGTAATTAATGCAAGTGTGAGTTAATGTCATTCTCCATTTCCCTTTCTTTTTTTACCTCTAATATTGTTTAAGCTAAGCAAAATGTGCAGGAAATTGCTTCAGGAAAACTACCCTTGACTTACCAATTACGTTTATAATAGGTAAATACTGAGTTTCTAGGGAAGTAAATACACCTTTTCTGAACTTATTTTCTGCCTCTTCTTTTCCATTCCATGTGATGGGTAGTACATGTAAATAAATAGTTTATCCTCCAAATAGTAATTATTTTCTGATGGAAAAGAGAAATTGTATCTTGATGCAACAGTTTGCAGATATGTAATGAATATGCTACTGTATCACTCGGTGCCTTGGCCTGTATCACAAAAGCACTTCCCATCTGTATGGACTACAGGCACATGCTAACAGTTGTCCTCTCTTTTCAAAGGAGACTTCCTTTACTACTGCCTCCTCCAAAGTGTTGTATTTACTCCAAGAGGCTGATACGCCATCCAGTCACCAGGTGATCTCAGTGCTCAGACATTGCCAGGCGCTTCCGACACCCAATAATCTGCGTGGCATCCTCGAGTGCCCCAGGGAGATGGTTTTGTTCATGATCTGAAACTCAGCTTGCAACTTGCTGTCCCATAAGATCTGAGTGGTATGGGAGCAATATAGTTTCTCTAAAAGCAGTGCCAGCATTCTATGTATATATATATATATATATATATATATATATATATATATATATATTCATTCTGAAATTGTCTTCTATAAGATCCCCCTTGAACCAATACCAGCCAGATCTCTCAGGACAGATGTCAAAATGGGAAAGGTAATTTCCCCTTTGTGCCATGGGGCTGTATAGGGTTGTCTGGTGCAATATGTCCCAGCCTAAGAAGGCAAAGAGAAGACAACATAAAAGATGTCACAGTGAATTTTTGGAAGTATTCATGAATAAGGCTGGAAACTTGTTTCTTAGTTCTTTTGTTAAGACCAGATCCTGGCGGAGCTAGAGTTCATATCTGACACAACTTGATGGCTCTGGATGGCTGCCTGTTACAGAGCATTTCCAGGCTGAGTTGCTCAAAACATAGTTTATGTGAGCATCATAAATCAAGAAACAGCTTCTGCTAGGTAAGGTTTAACCTCAGTTCTTTCAGAGAGGAGAGACAGTGCCCTAAGGGCATCCCAAATCTGGTAAAGCAAGAGCAGAAGAAAAAAAGAGTATTAAGGAAAGCAGATGGACTTCATTTCTTGTTACTGATATATTTTGATTTTAAACTGTGCTTACCCAACTGGTCCAAGGAAGAGAACAGTGACAACAATTGCATTTATTACAGTGCCAACCAATAATAAAAGATAAAGGTTTTGTTTCTCAGTTAACCCACAAGGACTGCCTGTTCCTCTCTGCAAAGCTAGATGAACACTTTTAATGAACACCCTTTGAAAGTTAAGGAAACACATCTTGAAGTGTATTTAGAAAGTGAATAGCTGCTTTTGTGTTGGGCTGAATACAGAAGACATCTAAGGACTCGGCATTGTTTTCATGCATGTCAGAAGACAGATGTGCTGTCTGCGAGCTGGCATCTGTGCTGCTAAGTGTTTTTTAGGGTAAAATCAGCCCGTTGGGTTACAGCCAGGAATACTTGGAAGCCCTTGCCAGTTTTATACAGGGGTAGTCCTGTGGGATGAATCAAAAGGTACGCAGTCACCTACATCATGCTGTTGTGGTTTAACCCGGCCGGCAGCTAAACACCACACAGCCATTCGCTCACCCTCCCCCCTCACTCTCTGGGATGGGGGAGAGAAATGGGAAAGTGAAGCCTGTGAGCTGAGATAAAGACAGTTTATTAAGACAGGAAAATAATATAATAATAATAGTACTACTAATAATAATGTGTACAAAACAAGTGATGCACAATGCAATTGCTCACCACCCACTGACTGATGCCCGTCCCAACCCCGAGCAGCCGCCCCCCCCACCCCGGCTAGCCACCCCTATATATTGTTCAGCATGACCCCAGATGGTATGGAATACCCCTTTGGCCAGTTGGGGTCAGCTGTCTTGGGTCTGTCCCCTCCCAGCTCTTGCTGCACCCCTAGCCTGCCCGCTGGCAGGATAGAGCGAGGACATGAAAAGTCCTTGGCTTAGTGTAAGCACTGCTCTGCAACAATTAAAGCATCAGCATGTTATCAGCACTCTTCTCATCGTAATCTGAAACATAGCACCCTACCAGCTACTGGGAGGGAAATTAACTCTGTCCTAACTGAAAGCAGGACACATGCGCTTTCCTGCAGATCAAGGTTGTTTCTAATGGGATGTTGCTTCCATCTAACAGTCAATGACTGCAGATCACTGGGAATCAAAACCTGACCTTTCACACCTCCTTCCACTCCCTTGAGATGGGGCACATCTTTGCATTTGTATTTGGGCAGAGATTCCACATGGACACTTTTGCACAGCTGTTTTTCCCTATTTTGGCATCCTCTGTTGAACATGTTGAGCTCCCTGTGAAAACGTTAGCTTCCAGAACCAACAGGAAAAGCTGCTCTGCAGTTCCTACTGACAGCAAGCAATTCCCCACAGTGCCCTCACAAGGTGTATGGATTGTCATCAAGTACACAGTAGCAAACATAGTACAGTAGCAAAAATAGTACAAAATAGTTCCATAGCTGAATGGGGTGGACTATAGCCAACAAAAAGCCACCTCTTCTTGCCAGCCTGAGCAGCTCCTCCACAGGTGCAGCTAGTTCAATTCTTTGTTTCGTGCTCAAAGGAAAAGTCTAACAAGGTTTGGGACAGAGAGTGATAAAGTATTGTGGTGTTTGTGGGTTGATTTAAAAACATGAAGTTTATTGCCATTTGCTGTAAAATTCAATTTTCTTATGCAGACTTGAACCACGAAGCCACTAACCAGGCGGAAAATGCTGGTTAGGGATCTGTTTTTCCTCATCATGTGCTATTAAGCAGCTTTGTAGGATGGCCTAGAGGTCACTCTTCAGGTGGGTTTTGGACTGTACTTTTGCAGACAGGTCATATAAAACAGGCATAAGTAGTAGAAATATTGTTGAGCACCCATATCACAATAAAAAACTTAGAGGAGCAGGGGGAGACTACAGGTGAGTTGAATTTCAGTTGTGAAAGCCTCTCTGTTCCATATAGAGCCTTATGCCATTAATCACAGTGCATAGGTGGGGGTTCTGTGCGTGTTGTTTGTTTGTTTGTTTGTTTTGTTTTTTAACTGATCAGTGTTACAGGCATTAAGTGTTGCAGTGTTGATCACCGGTCAGCTGTTTGTTTCACAGGGGAATTTGTAGTAGAGCTGGAGCTTCTTCTGCAATTAATCACCATTTTTCACAAAATATGTTTAAAGGATTGGGCAGCAGAGAAAACCCTGGTCACCCTCTCTCTGTCCTAGGAGTGAGTGATCAAGGTATTCACCCATGATGAACAAGGGGTGTTCATTCACACTTCTGCCTGGGTGGGTCTGAATGCAGATTTTTCTCTTTCCAGTCAGTTGCACACTACAGTATTCAGTGCAGGTAGAGCAATTGCTGCTCAATGTTTGGGATAAGAGACAGCTGGAGGAAGTCCCCAGGACTGGATCATCAGACTTGTGGGAAACACAACTTGGAAGGAAAGGCTAAATAAGTTGTTAGTGTTTAGTCTACAAAAGGTGAAGTTCCTTGTCTATGTGGGAGGTGGTTATGGAGGGAAATAGAATAAACTCCTTCATGTTGATTGCAGGTAAGATGAAGTGCCCTGTGCTGAGAGATATGAGCTTTAGATACCAAAACGTTTTTTATAGCTGTAGCAATTGTTATGATCTAGAATGGACTACATGGATGTTTTAAAGCCTTCATTACTGAAGGCTTTTAAGGGCTGGGGAGAAAAGAACTTGTCAGAGAAAGTCTGCATTTATGTAATTCTGTTTTTTTTTTTTTAGGCTTCTGCACAGGGTAAATGATTTCATGATGAGATAGAGCCTTGTTTGCTGTGACTTCTTCCATCATAAATAATGAATACATCTGAATTGAAATTATCTGGTTTGCGTGTTTTCAGATTTCAGTTTCACAAAAATAGTAGAAAACAGAATCTAACTGGTAGTGCTGCAAAATCTTCAAAGATTTCTTTCTTTAGTGCCTTCTGCTCCTGTTTGTCTTCCCAGTGTATGGTTTCCAACTCGCAGCTATTTGCTGCTCAAATGCTTTCCACAAAGCCCTCCCTTTAGAGTCGAGGCTCTGTTTTCATGTGAGTGCAGTTACCTGCATGGAAATACTCTCCAAAATATTGATCTTCATATGCAAATCTTCATAGGACAGGCAAGTAAGGATCTATTTTAAGACTCTGTTTAATCTTGTTATGGAAGGAATGTGTGTGTGTGTACATATATTTGAACTGGAGAACCAAGTCAACTATTCAGTACTGTTGCACACTTGAGTGTGTTTTCAAACCTTGTTTTTATCATTGTTATCATCAGTTCTGTTTGCACAAATTTGCAACACTTTTTTTAACAGGTCAATGAATGTTTTCCCTCTGCATTTTCAAAAGACATTTGTTCAGAACAGGTGGTCTTTCTGTTTTTGTTTATTTGTTTTGGGTGTAGGCAGCTCTATTTGTTTATCTTTTTTTTTGGTATTGAAGTGATGGGCAGTCTTGTAAGACTTCTTATGATGAAACCCAAGTACAATCTGGCTGTACTCTAGCTGTTGAGAAGGATACTACATCTGTGATGTGCCTTAGTTGGAGCTTGTTGTGTCAACAAGTTGACTTTCTCTATTGCTGTTTTTAAGTTATAAGCATTTCTCCTAGGCAATTTTCCTTGTTTATGTAATATCACAAGTTTTCAATAATAAAATTTCAATTCATTTGGAGGTTACCTGCTGTTCCCATGTTTCTCATGTGCTTGGGCTATAATGAATGTGTTCTACTACCCTCCTGTGGGTTGCACAGACTCACAGGACATAATTAGCAAAAATAAATAAATGAATAAAAATACTGCAGTGAATTGTCTCCCCTTTCAGGAGTGTTGTGGTGCAGCCACAGCAGAACTTGCCTAGATGTCTGGGAGTGTTACCTTCTCCCACTAGTTAATTCCTCTCGTCGGAATGCAAGTGTTGGTGTCATGAGCGTTCATCTTATGCTCAGGCCCAGACACCATATAACTCCTTTTTGTTTGTTTTGTGTTCATGTTGCATTGTGGAGCCAGGTATTTCTATTGAAAAGGAGTGCTTCCTAAGCAGAAAAAAGCTGAGAGCTAGAACAATCACAGTTTTCTGCACATAGCTGGCTGATTCTGTCCTGTTACTACTTTACATGTTCAATTAAAGTTGCATTTCTTTTTTTTTTTTTTTTTTTTTAATAAATAGAAGGTTTAGAAGTCCTTAGTTCCATTACAGAGTAGCATATATTTAAGTTAATAAAAGCAAATTCTGCTTTAACTGTGCTCATAAATTAAGTTCACTGGGCACCTCATGTAACAGGAAAGCTTAGCCTCAGGCACAATACTGTTTGCTCGCATGCCCTCTGCGAGGTCTTCGGTCCTCCCTTTGTGTTTTTTTGTTTGTTTGTTTGTTTGTTTGCTGGCTTTTCTCCAGGTGCACTACCAGTCATCAAATTGTGTGTTCAGAAACCGTCTCAGGCTCCTGCTCCTGAAACTTAAGTGGTCTGATTGCCCCATGGTCAAATGACAGGACCTGTTCTCCAGCAAGTTCTGGGTTGCAAAAACCTAGTGGGTTTGGGGTTTTAGCTCTACAAATCATAGTAAATAACTTGTATGTGATGAAAAATATCATGTGAAAACTTGCGTGAAAAGCAAAAACTGATTTATTTAGGGTTATATTTGCCTTTCTGCAAGGAACTCCCCCTAGCAGCCGTCTCCCTCCTAGCTTTGCACCTGATCATCAGTGTTCCTGAAACTAGAGCAACACACTGGGGATCTAAATTTAATATTAGCAGCATAAGATTATGTTTATGCCTTGTAATGGAGCGTGATAAAGCAAATCCTGAGCGAGCTGTTCTTGGAAATAGGCTCAAAAGAGCTGTATCAGCTCGGTGCTATGTTTGAGCTAATAGCTCATGTAGATGCATTGCTAATTAGGCTGCCGATGACAAGCGTTTTTAATTAAAGCAGGTACAGCACTACCTTCCTGCCTCTGAAACATACATTGTGCCCATGTGTTTTGTTGCATCACATGGGAATGCTGGTGAACATCAAGCCTCAATGGGAAATGGCAAATGAGAGAGCAAGGTGTCGCAGAGTGGCTGAGGCTGGCAGGGACCTCTGAGGCGAGACTGTAAGGTCGTGGAGATGCACCCTGACCTCAGATAAGGTCAGGGTACTTGCAGGAGATTTGGAGACAGCTTCATACCCCTCATCCTCCTGTGTACCACTCCCATCTTGACCAGCAAGTCCATGCAGGTGTGGAAGATCTTTGGCAAGGGAAATACTACCAAAAAAAAAAAAAAAAGTGGAAAAGTTGGCATTTTGGCAAAAGAAAACAAACAAGCCTTGGATGTAAAACTCTCCCATGAAGTCTTCAATAATTCCAATAGCTGTTCAATTCCTTTACAATTCCTCTTACAATTCCTTTACCCTTACTCTGCGTCTATGTCTGTATGTAGTTTCACTCAATCTTTTATGTATCGTTGGTTAGAAATGATCTCTTTTGTTGTTTGTTGTTGTTGTTTTGTTTTTTGTATTTCTGGTGTAATGGAGCTCAAGCAGGAAAATTTTGTACAGTCATATATGTGACTGAACAGGTTTGCAGCACAGATTCATAACAGTAAATCCTTAATTTATTCATAGCTGATTACTAGCTTTATGAGTGGTTCTCCCGATGTTTACTGCAAGTGCTCTCCCATTGTAGCAAGTGATCATTTAAAAATACCCCTTGGCTGGAAGGCAAAGCTTGGTTTCCCATTATATATGCTGGTTTTCTGGTGAACACTTGTTCACCCCCAAATGATGAGGGTTAAATATGTGTGAAAGTTATGTAAGAACTACAGCTGGGTTTAAGAAATACATGGCAGTATCCGTTAATCGAAGTTTCTCTTGTATTGCAGCGTTCCCACATTCCAGAGCCTTCCTGAGGAGATACTTAGTAAGCTTGCAGATGTCCTTGAAGAGGTAAGTGCTTTTAATTTTGAGAGCTAATGAGTTCAGAGTTTGTGAGCCTTCTGGTAGCAATATCGAGGCTCTTTTCCGAAAGAACAGCTTCACAATTTTGCTCCCAATTATGGTTGACTGCTCCAGCATGTTGAGACGATGAGAAGAGTGGTGTGAAAAATGAACCCATTTCTGAACAGGGCTTAAATATCTTTAATTGGATTGCTGTCCAACTGGGGATCGAATAAGTAGTTCCTGTGTTGTGCAGAGGGGAAACCTTCTGTCCTGGGTCAGTGATGGAGAAGGGGGTACATGGAAATGGCAGTTCCTTTTAAATGTAATGGGGAACTTATGTTAGAGGGCCATATCACGCCTTAAAGTAGGTGTTTTGGAAAAGCTGCTCTCACGAGAATGACAGCAAAGACGAGTAAATGTAAAATATGTTAAGATATTTGATTGTCCACAGTTGTGCCTTGCCTATTTGGCTGCAACTGTTATCTCATTGCTGAGTTTTTATTAACCAAAAAACAAAACAAAACAAAACAAACAAACAAACAAACAAAAAAACAGAAACAAAAAACTTTGCCCTGTAAGCAAGCGTGTAAAATGGATGCAAAATATGAGCTGCATTGCAGGCAGTTTGTCCATGTAGTTTATTCACGTGGTGTTATATTCTGCACCTGAAGAATTGCATGTTATTAAATACTACAGAAACTGTTAAAACCTTTCAAAATGTAGCCCTTTGTGATTTAACTGCAGGAAATTTGTGTACAGTATTTTATTTCATTCTTTGTTAGTTGGTTGTTTTTTTTCTGTTTTGCTTTGTGGTTTTTTTTTGTTTTGTTTTGTTTTGTTTTTCTTATTAAAATACATGCCTTGCCATCAAGAGACAGTCCTAATAATTGTTTATAAGAAAATATTTCTCAGTACTAAGTACCATCTCTGCCACTGATTTTAAGAAATTAAGCTGCTGACGTTTAAGTTGATTTTCAGAGCGTTGATATGACATTGTTATTTCTTTGACTACTTTGTATACAGATAAATTCACACGTCTGTCATGCAGAGTAATTGCATATTCATAGATAAGCTTTATTTCCTTTACTGTCAGAGAAGTCTTCAGATTTAGAAAGCTGTATTAACTCAATATGCTATGAATTAAATTTGCCTATCTCTAAACCACATGCCTAACCAGAAACAGGTAGTTTAATTTGCTTGCATCACGTAACCAACATTAAGCTCCTCGTCAAGAGTTAAGAAAAAGCTTCAAGGGAGAGTGGGCATATGGGGGGGTAGAGGGAGGGAATCAGAACAAATATCAATGAAGAAAATAGGCATGAAAGCAGTAATGGTCTGTAGGTTGTCTTAACAGCACTCTTGTTGATTTTAAACTTGTAATGCTACCAAGGTATGCAATCTTCTTTTCCTTGTGTTTTTTGAGAGAACTAGTATCAAAAAGGAGCTAAAGTCCAGAAGTGGCTGGAAAAATGGAAAAGAGGCAAGCTGATGTGATAAAGTGATAAAATCATGCTACTACAATGCTAAGAGAGCATAGCTTCACTTCTTTTGTAGGGTTTTCATCTCTAACCAGGAGCTGCATGAGGATAAGTGAACTTACGGTGGCTGCTACAACTACACTGTAAGATCATTCCCACTCTGTACTGGGTGACTGCTGGATATGGCTCCCAAAACAAATTAATTCCAGTTTCTGACTTGGATTTGTCCTTGTTATTCTGTGTTTTTTCTTTGTTTTAACATCATATTTTACATAAACTATAAAATCACCTTACAGTCATAATGTGCATCTTGTTTAACAGTACCCAACATATTGAAACTAGGCAGCAATAACTTTATTTTATCCTCTCTGTTGCTGTAACAAGTGTTGAATAAAATTGACTCATTTGGCACAGTTTGAGGCAGGGAAAAATCTCTTTCTTAATGTCAAGATTTCATGCAGTTTTTCTTTTGATACACTTCTGTGAATAATGCAACACTTCTGTCCTACATACTTTAAATAATTTCTAAGAAGTGTTAACTAAAACCCAGAAGAAAAAAAAAAAAAAAAAAAAGGAAAAAAGAAAGCTGTTTTAACTGGCCATTATCAAAATCAAACCAGGGAATGGCACTGAAAATGTGTTAGAAAAAAAAAAAAAGGTCAATATTTGATAACATAATTTCATTTCTGGAATTGATGGAAATACTAAAACAAGTTTCTTAGCAAAGATAACCTGAAAGAGAATTAACAGAACACTAGGGAATTTCCTTTTCTCTTGCAGTGGGTTCTAACTTGGGTATGATCACTCACATTGCTGTGATTGCTCATGATTTATACCGTGTGCTATTCAAAGCACGTTTATGGAGCTCAGCTTTAGCAGATCCAAACCTGAGCTACCCATATTTTGAGTGTTTTTTTTGTGTGTTTTTTTTTGTTTGTTTGTTTGTTTGTTTTTGTTTTTTTGTTTTTGTTTGTTTGTTTGTTTTTGGTTTTTATTCATGTGAAATAGGCTTCTAGGGCTATAATTGACCCCACTTCCAGGCCTTGTTTTGGGGCTGGCAGTTTCTCTGGATCCAGATGGTCACAGTTGGCACCTGTCTGGCCGTGGCTTTAGGTTACACCTAGAGCCCTGGGGAGGATCTGGGTGTCACAACTAGACTCTGGCACACTGCTGCGAATGCCCAAAGCCTGCCTCTGTCTCCTTCCGTTCCACTCTTCATTATGTTAATATCCCTTCACATGACACTGATGCTTGTTAATGGTCAGCTATGTGTTACATAATAAACAATTCTCAAAATGTCCTCTAACCACTGCAGTGTGTTTCACTGTGGAAAGCTGAGCAGCTCTTTCAGTGCAGAGGTTGATTTAGTTTGGTTTTAATGCCATCTCTGTAGGAACAGCTCTGCCTGGCCTGATTTTATTGCGTTGTTTATCCTTGTGCTTGCCAAACATAATGCACAAGTCAACGACTAACGTGTTTTTGCAGCTCAAGACTGGATACTTATTTTATTTGGGCTGTGGTAGTCTTAAGGAGGTGGTTTATGCAATCACTCTGTCTTCTGCCTGTAGGACGGTCTCCTCAAATCACTTGTAATTGCTTGCCTGAAACAAGTTTGATGGGTGGGAGGAAGCATCACAGATACAAAGTTCCTAGGAGATTGATCCAAATTACTGGGTAGGTAGAGAAGAAAGATTTAAATTACTGGGGTGTTGAGTCAACACAAGTGCACTTGTTTAGGGTCAGTTCAGCCTCTAACTGGCAGGGGAAGCTGTTTGGGAGAACTGAGGAAGCAAGGGTTAACAGTGTTCATACTGTACAGGGGATGAAGGACACAAATTTGTCAGTAATTCTGCACAAGAAACAACTTTTTGGAAGGGCTTAATCGTCTTTGCTGTTTACTGGGATGTGAGAGGTAACATGTAGCCCTAGTGTCCAGGAAAAGTTTAATACTGATGCTTTTAGTGTTATCCCCTATGTATTCCTTACGTTTCTTCCTTAGTGCCTCCTTTTTCATATTTTAGTTCTGTTGAAAAAAAAACAACTTTGTGACCTCTCTCCAATGCCTTTAACAACATTCCCTGGGTTGCACCTTTGTATTAAAATAAATAAAAAAAAATCTGTTGCTCCATAACATTTGCCTCTGGTACCGCATACTCACAGCCCTGCTAACAGCGTTGAACTGATGGCAAAGTAGTTTCACTGTTCATTTTGTAAGGAAAATTGCCATATTTGTTTAAATATGTTGTATTAATGTAGTTAGAAAAGAGCAGTTGCTTGGATGCAGCTTGTGCATTACCCATGAGTGTTTCTCAGATGTATAAATACCTGAATCAGTTGTATAAATATCCTTGCCCTGGTTGAGCACAAGTCACCTTTGGAATACAGTTTTTAAAAGTGTCTTCTTGCACATTATTCAGAGCTTTTGTGAATAAAAACTATAGTTTTATTGGATGGTAGAGGGAAACTTGTTTGCAATTTGAAATATTTACAGGAGGTGATTAAATCTGTTATAAACCCCAAATCTCTTTGAACAGGCAAAATCCTCATCTTTCTTTCCCCAGTTTTTGAAGGCTTTGAAACAATTTATGGTTCTTTTCTGAATAGAGACGTACTGATTCTTCTTGGAGTTCAGAGAAAGTCTTTATTTCATCAGGCACTGTTTATATGTATCAGTTGTATACTGGGGAGAAAATGAAAATATTTTTGTTAGTAAACAGTTCCTTCCTAAGAATGTTACCTTAGCGTTCTGCAGGCAGCCTATAACAGAAAGGAGTAAGTTAACAATTTTAGGAAACTAAAATGTGTTCAAACACCCATAGAATGAACTTAATGCGAGTGAGGTGCTGTGGTTGGGTGCTGTGCTGTCCTGTCCCCCAGACTCCAAACTCCAAGGTGCTGTGGAGATGTAACTGCCTGGGTGTGTTTTGTGGGAGATGTGGGAGGAGAGGGAAGAGCTCCTTCCCCAACTCCAGGTCTCACACCTCTCACCTCTTTTTCTCGTGGGAGCAGAGAAACTCCTACCTGTAAGGACAAGGCATTTGAAAAAGCCCTGTGCGTCATGGCACTGATAATATTATGTGGACGGTATGCATCCAGTGCTGTACCCAGCGATTATTTGGAAGGTACCAAAGTTGCTCTTATATTTATTTACAGATTAGCTCCATTCATTAAATAAAATTATTAAGAATGGAGGACAGTGAGTCTGTAAGAAGTGGATCAGATTGCGAGGAACTATTGCACTATCAGCACGAGAGAGAAAAGTTAATTTATGATCTTAGAGAAGAGGGAGACAAGAGGGGGAAAGAAGAAAGCACCAAATCCCAGAACACCCAGACTCTCGTATAATCTCGTGGTACGTTATTCCTCATGGTAAATGTATAGGCTCTCTGCAAAGCGGACGGAGAATGGATACTGAGAAAAGGGAACTTGCAGGCAGAGAGGACAGCTGACCTGGAGAAGGTGTCTGTGGCATGTTGGGCTGGGGGAAGAAAAGTTGGTCCGGTGTCTTTGTTCCCATTAAGCCAAGGATAAGGATGAGCTCAAAGTGAGCATGGGCAGTCAGAAAATCTGAGCTCTGCCATTTGCCTTGGGGCAAAAAAAAATGTGAACCATGGAGATGGAAATGAAATCTTTCTTGTAGCCTGTTTCCTCTTTCAAGTATATCCTCTGTGTCATTCAAATGGAAAGCTTATATCCTTGAAATACTTGTATCTAAAATCAGTATTACAGCTAACAATACTTATAATTAAGGTTGCTTGACCTTGTCTCTTTCGAAACCATTTCCAGTAGCTTATGATTTTGATGACTTATCCATTTGATCTAAAATTATTCATTGCAGCTGCCGGCCTACAGGTGATTTTTCTAATTTTTTTTCCTAAGTTAAACCACTAATCCTATTTCAAAGCGCGAGATTGCTTTGCCTGTATGTCAGGGATGGCCTTGTTATCTGCCTGAATATCTGTCCTGGCTCTGTTGAGTCACATACGGCTTTCAAGGTAGGGGAAAGGGCCAGGAGTGCATAGAGCCTGGAGAAATTATCTTATGACTTTTAAAGTTTTGTAGTTAAAAACGCACAGAAAGGGGCTGAAATAAGGTTTCACTGGTGTTTCTGGCTGGAGCTTTCTTACTCCTGTGTACTTGATGTTCCTTTGCTGTTTCAGATTTAGCATGCTAATCCCCATCAGATTGGTATGAATCTGAGCAGTCTGATCAACAAAAAACAACAAGTGCCATTCTCATTTGGTTACCAAACTACTGTGTTATTTTGTGTGTAATGTCAAACCTAAACTACATAAAATGGATTTTTCCTATGTATCCAGAGCAATAGATAACTCTGTCGTAGATACAGTATTGCAGTAGTACGTACTCTGAAATATACCCAGCTTCCCCCAAGTCAAGGATGCCAACACTCCATTCACAAGGCTCGGGTTTTCTGTGCTGTCACTGCCCAGTTTGGCTTAGGAGTGTGTTATGGCCCTGGGACTGCGGTTCCCCGTGTCTCCCAGTCTGCGTTTTGGAAACTTTCACTAGAAATGCTGATATTTCAGAATCTTAATTTGATGTGTTATGGAGTCCCAAGTGCCAGTAATGTGCTTTCTGTAAACCCAGGAGGCCGTGATTTGGCTTCTCATTGATCCCGAAGCATGTATGGTCATGGACAAAAAAAGCTGCCAAACTATTTGAGCATTAGAAGCGTAGAGAAATGTGTTAAATACTGCAGGCTGATTATGCTGAGCCTGAGCTCCGTGTTCCTGCAGCTCGCTGTTTGCCTGCAGAGCACGTTTTGGGAGGCTGATCTCAAAGTGCTGAAAGCATGGATTGCAGCGACTGTCTTCAGCCATTTAATTAATGCCACTGTAAATTTATTTTATGAGAATTCCTTGCCTCTCTTTTTTTTTTTTTTTTTCCCAATTAAAAGAATGAATGAACCAAGTAAAGCATGAATGATACAGAAAAACAAAATTCATTTCTGTTGCTAGTGGTGCTGGCTGCTTCCATGGCAGGGCCTGAAGAAAAGCGGTGATGTTGGAGAAAGTTTCAGTACCTAGTTCAGCTTCAACAGCTGGCTTGCTCAGACTTGTGTTTTGGTGGTCTCCATGCTAGGATGCCAACCATCCTTCTTTCTCCACTTTGTGAAATTAATACAGATCAGAAATTCTTATGATGCCTACATTTAATTAACGGAGTCTATGTGCACTTCTCCTTTTATGCAGAATCACATGGCAACAGTGAATAGAACAGGAGAAGTATACAAAATTAATCAGTTTTCAACACGACTAGTACTTCTTATAAATAGGACTGAGATTGTCCTCAGGTCAATGTAGTCCTTGTCCATCCTGCGGGAGCCAGCAGTTTTCCAAATGGAGGGCATGACAGTAGGTTATGCCTAGGTGATCAGCAGCAGATGAATAGTGCTCTAATTTAAAGACACAAACTAGATTTAAGGAGAATTAGAAATAAACAGGGAAGAGTAAAAAGTTTCTGTTAGGAAAGATTTCTTTATCTTTTCCAGTCAAGGCTCTCACTCTATTGAAGTGCATTTACCAGAGAAGTTATGGGATACAGCTTGTGGGGGAAACAAAACGGATTCAATCATGATTGATTAAAATTTCAGTTTCTGATACTAGATTTCTATTTCTGTTAACTTTTCAAATGAGATGCAAGAACATGTAGCTTTGTTTGCACAACTGCTCCAGAAAACAAACATTTTGAGTCTACTGAAAAAAAAAAAAAAAATAGAAAATAGAAAGCCTAGCAGCATGTTTTGATCAGCAAAATGTGTGTATATTTAGTGTACATACACTGTATCTTCCTCTGCAAATTGTGGCTGTTTAAAGAACTAGAAACATTTTCTTTCAGCATTAAAAAAAATAAAAATGGAGTGCTAATCTAACTGTAAAATAGATCATCTTTATTGTCAGAGTACAAAATCAGATGAATTACCTAAATATAATTTTTAAAAATACTAGGGAGAAACAGAAAAATAATCATGTTATTCTCTACATAACGACATGGCTGTACAGTGAAGCTTATTTTAAAAATTGTTAGAATACTTGCATTGAAATAAAAGGTTTCAGATTGATTTTTATTTTATTTTTGTTTTGTTTTGTTTTCTGCAGTCTGTTGTGGGCACTGACCATTTAAAGGCAATTATAAATAAGCTCATGCTTAGTTATCACAGTGGAGGAAAGGAGTTGTTTAAATATTCCTGTCCCCACAGATATGCTGGGAACCTCATCATCCATGTGGATGTTATAATTACCATCCTGATTGCTGGCTTGTTCTGCAGCGGTAGAAATGAAGGAGGCGTTCCTTCATGCAACAGTTAAGATACCTGCAAAACCTAGAGTGATGCAGGTGGAGAAAAGTTCTGTGGGTTGAAGAAGAGACCTGGAGACTGCCAGCTGGAGACCCTCTGTGCATAAGCAGTTAGGTGCTGAGACCATATGGGAGAAGTTCCTTAAATATTTGCCCTGCTTTTACTTTTCTCAAAGCACAAACTTGTGGTTGCTGCTGGGGAGAGGATACTGGGCAAGGAAAATCCTTGAAATGATGCCACCTGGCCCCTTCCTGTATTTCCCAAACACAATTCAGAGAAACATCTCTGAAGGTCTGAGGGTGAGGCAGGGTAGCTTTATGGCCATACCCTTTCCACCCAACCCAGTAAAATCGTGCAGCCTGAAAGTGGTCTCAGATCAAGACTGGTGAGGGTGAGTAACAAATGAGTTCTTAAAAACACTCAAAGCTTTATCAGCTGAATGGCTCGGTCTAACTAGAACATAAGCTTTTATTTATATTTAAGACTGCTCTTCCATGTGAAAGCAAATTGAAGCCATACACAGAACAAGTTGTCTGTTAAAATAAAATTTTACAAACAAACTGAATAAGCCATTAATCTATCATCCTGATTTAAAAAAAAAATAAAATGCATGTGACTTATTTTGACGGTTTCCATGGCCACTCCGTCCTAGTGAAAATGAAACCCAGAAGGACTAAATGAGGTGACACTGATACAGGGCACTATTTTTTCTCTCCTTGTGTCAGATCTGCCACCTCAGGCACACCCCACTGCATTTCTTTTATTTGGTGGGAATCAAATGGAAAGCTGCCTTTGGGCCAGACAGTGCTGATCTTCTGCTAACAAATATCAACCAAATAGTGTCTTGCATGAATAACAGGGATGGAAAATCGGAGGGGAGGGAGCAGCATGTCTCATGGAATGGAAGCTTGTGTGAATACCCAAGATAAACAGGACTAAATATTTATCTGGTTCATATGACTGTGGTTGAGGAAAATAGAGTACTGCTGGTAAAAATAAAGGTGCTGGGAAATTGTAATTGAGTCCTTGACTGATTGGCTCCTTTTCCTCAATTGTATTGCTTTTCTAGAAGAGTGTGTAACACTGTCAGCACCAGGAAACACTGGAGCCATCTATACCAACAGAGCACGTGGACTTCAGAAAAATAGCATCGAGGGTTGTAACTGGGAAAAACTTTCTGTGGTTACCTATGTAGGCTTTAGTATAAAGATAGGTTTATTAATAAATCCATGAGGAGATGCTAGTATCTCTGTCCTTTGCAAAATTTACATATTGTAATCATAATGAACATAAAAATTCTGCATCCATAGGGACAAGTCTTTGAATGGGTTGTGTATTATGTACCTTGAAAAAAAATAACACATCACCTATGCAAGAGCTTCTTAGCCTGGCACCCTGCAGACCACAGCTTAGACTTGTCTGGACTTATCAGGCAAAAGCCTGAGACTTTGATACAAATGGGAGGCTTTGTGCAGGAAGCCCCTCGGAATGCCAGTTTTTCTATTTCAGCTCATGTTAGTTGTGCTGTGATGTGACACCTTGCCATCAGTGAGAACTACAGGTTCAAGTGTCACAGGCAAGCAGAGGACGGGACAGGACCTCCCTCTCCTTTCAGCTTCAGCAGGCTGAAGTGGGTGGCGCAATCGTGGCCTCTGCTCTGTGTGAAGTGCAGGGACTAAATGGCACCAATGGAACACCTAAAATCACAGTATGTGAAGAAACACCTTAGTTTCTGGGAGTGAATATTTCCTTGTACAACTAGGGTGATTCTTTAGTTCTGAAAGTAAGTAACTTCTCTCTATATCTCCAAAATACATCACACTTGTTCTGTTTGTTGTAGGAATGTTTTCCTTAGAAATAGCTTTATGTTTCCGCCTTGGCAAAATGTGGTAAGAGCAATTTTTTAAACTCTCTACAGCTTGTACATCTCCCCTTGTTCACCGCTGAGGACTCTCAGGTCCGCACAGGTGGCAGGTCTGCCCATGGGGCTGCAAGGGGGCGGCAAGCTCTCATGAGCATCAGCTCATCACCACAGATGCATTTAGGGCTCTGCTTCCAGCTTAGCGAGAGTATTCTTGTCCCTGAGGCCTCACGTTGTGCCAGGGGAGGTTCAGGTTGGGAATTAGGAGACATTTCTTCTCAGCAAGAGCAGTCAGACATTGGAACAGGTTGCCCAGGGAGGTGGTAGAGTCACCGTCCCTGGGGGTGTTTAAGGAAAGGTTGGACATGGTGCCTGGGGACATGGTTTAGTGGGTGATACTGGTGGTAGGGGGATGGTTGGACCAGATGATCTTGGAGGTCTTTTCCAACCGTCATGATTCTGTGACCTGCTGAGTGTGCAGTGGATACAGTCAGTGAGCAATGCAAACCTTGCAGCCACAGAGGGCTTCTACCAAACCTCCTTTACAATTGAGGAAATATGCTATCTCTTTAAACTGTTTTTTATGAAATTAATTTTAAAATCTCTCAAGAAGCAGCTTGCGTTTACACTGAAAATCCCAAATGCTTGGGAGGAATCTTTTCTGGAGGCTTTCCATGGGGAGCTGGGTTGCTTCAAAGACAGCAGGGATTTATTATTTCTTAATTTGCTGTCAGAAGTACTGCTGCACTTTTCTCTGGGCTTTCTTCATAAGCCACAAAGACAGGATCTGTTTTGTGTTGTTGTTATTTTTTAAAAATTATTATTTATTTTTATTTTTAATTTCCCCCCAGTCGAAATTATAAAATATGCTGAAGTCAGGTCAAAGTTTCTGAGGTGCCCTGGCTGGAGAACTACATCTCCTATGGCCCACCAACACATGTGGATACATGCATATGTAAAGCGACTGTAAATCTACGCAAGAATCCCAAAAGACATTCAGAAAGGCAGGATTTTTAAAAGAGATTTCATTAACTGTTCATACAACAAAGGCTTGCTGGGCTGTTGCAGAGCAGTTTCTGTACTGTGTTACTGCCTTTGCAGGGAGTTGAGTATTTAAACAGATGAAGAATAGCAAATAGCAGAACTGCTGGGATGTGCCTCCCATCTAGATAAGCTATAGATCACTCATTAGCATCAAATGTTAGCTCTCTTGGCTATTGAACAGCATCCAGCAGTGAAGGCAGAAAAGCCAGTGTTGGAGGTCTCCAGAGGGAAGCTGGAGAGGTCTGGCTGGGAGGTGGGGGATCATGGTAGAAAGAGGCAATGGAAACATGTGGATTCTCCAAAATAGCACCGTACTGGAGTCATTCACGTATTTCTTTCCTTCCATAGAAATAATAACCCAAGGTTGTGCTGCTTCCCCTCCTGAGGGTGCAGCTCTGGCAGAGACACCCCAAGCACAGCCTTAAAAATCTCTAAATGTCTTACTCCTTGAATGCCTGCAGAGGTCAATAGATAGATGATGATAGAGTTGTGGAATCGCATCACAGGAATGGCAAGAACCTGAAAACAAATGGAGACTCCCATTTTCAGTCTGAATCTTCAAGTGACATGTTTTTATTGCCTTTTTTTTTTTTTTTTTTTTTTTTTTTTTTGTGCCTTCCTTGTGCAAAGGAGTTTCAGCATTGCTTCCAGCTGCCCCTGGAGAAGTGTCATCCTTTCCTGGTTTTTACACTGTCCCCCTGCATTAAGCATCCCTCTCTCATCAATAAATCCCTCTGATCTGGGTCAGTGAGTAGAAAAAAGCCCCTTCAGCTGGGATGTGGTTGCCATCGGGGCAAAGGGCAATGGTAGTGTCATGGAACAGTTTCCAGGAGATCAGAAAAGAAATCAGTGAAATGCTGCTTCAGACTTCAGGTGGTGTGGTTTTTTTTTGGGTAACAATGGACTGAGCCAAATCACACAAGAGGTTAAATACCCTGTGTGATAACTCCCTGATAAGTTGCTCATTTAGAAAGCTGCTACACTTGGCATCACCACATCAGGGTTATGCAGCTTCATGTTGCTCTTTGACAGGTTGAATTAAAACCGGCCCTGGCCTATCTGGAATATATTTTTGTATTATCTGTAAACGGATTCTTCAGCCTGTCCATCACAGCCATAAAAGCAAAACAGCAAAAGAATCGTTGTTAATCTTAGATGATTTCCAGCATTTCATAGATATGAAAAACAGATTTAAGCGAACCTTATCATTTGCATGAGCAGATTTGCAGACTTCAGGCATGCCAATGGATTTGAATTTTTCATAGCGTGTGGGACAGCAGGGAGGTCACAATGAAACTCATAAGATCAAGTAAATGTTTCCTGCATGATCCAGCCATGTAGTTCATTTTCCCGTATCTGTTAGGTTACTGCAGTTTGTAAGAATCATTGCAGTGTGCCTGGCTATCGAAACCCATGGTGGATTTGTTTGTGTGAAGAGATTGGAAGGCATAGATAAACATTATCTACTTACTGTCATGAAGTAATCTTGAAAGAAAGGAGAAAATTCTAGCTACCTGCCATAGTTATTGTAAGCCTGATAGGGTTATGCACTCGAGAGCAGACACTATCCTGCCGATGTCTTTAGACTGTGCGTGCTTTGCATCAGCCAAAAAGCCAGAAACTGTATTTTTGGTGGCAAGAAGCACTTCAAAAATCAGAATTGCAACAGCAGGGTTCATTTTTAGCATTTTGTTTCATACAGGCAGAGTGCATATGGACTCTGTTTTTCTAGGCATTTTATATTTTGCTTTTTACCTGCAAATGGGTCAGGGCCAATGGGTTGGTGTCTGTCCTTCACTTCTCATGCCAAGCAACTTAATGCAGTTTCCTTACGCTCCTGCACTTGATGTGTTTTCTTTCCAGTTGCTAAACAGGCATTTGATGAATGCCTCTTCTAAAAGTGAACTGGTTCACAGTGATGTTATTATCAGCAGCAAGGTATAGCATCATCTTGCTCCAACTTGATGGGCAGAGTACAGCTTCATTCTCCCCTTTTAATGAAATAATGCTTTCCCTACTGATTCTCTTAACACTATATATACAGCTTTGATGAATTACACAACCATTACCTTCAGCTTTGATGTATTACACTATACAATGAATAACACGAGAGAAAAAAACAAAAACAAAAAAAAAACACCTGTAACAGTCTCAGTTGCTTCCTGCATCGGCCCCTTGGAGGCATCAGCCCCTTGGTTTGCAAGGAGCACCTGTGGGGCTGGTATCGGAGTCTAATAGCAGCTGTTGCAACAGCCGGAGCACTCTCAGCCACCTAAAGATGCACATAGCAGTCTCCACGTTGATGAGGTGCTTCCTCAGTGCCATGGCTTTGTGCAGGCATGGGAAGAAGCAGACTGGGGGGCTTCAGCTTGCTGTGATGGGAAGCCTGCAGGGAGAGTGCATGTCCCCATCTCTGGTCTGGTGAAATGACCTTCTGTGAGTTTATCCTAATAGCTGTTTCCAGAAGTCCCTACTTCTCCCCCCATATCACTAGTTACATACATATATACACATGTAGGTTCATTTTGGTGGCAATGAGCTTGCCAGACTCTCTTCATTTTTGTTTTCAGGAACCAAAGAAACCAAATCCAACCATATACTGATTTGCAAACGTTACATGATTTCCAATCTTCACCCTCAAATGGTACGAAGCAGAAAAAGTGAGTTGTTTCTAATAAAGTTCCTGTTATCTGTAGAAAGTGCATTGTATGCACTTTATCTATAATAGCAGAAAAATATAATTAGCAATTATATTAAACTTTAATTAACTTGATGGGTGTTTTCCCCTTGATTCAAACATTTCCCCCCTGGCTTTTATACCATTGCCCACAGTGACACCTACTGGCATTTTGAACAAGGCTGGCTTGCAGGCTGTAGTCTTGAGCAAGCCATGCCAGGCATTAACTAGGGAAAACCAGAGGACAGTAAACGTGGCCATGGAGACACGTACAACCACCAAAGGCATGGTTCTGGGCTGGACTTTGAACCGTGGCTCCCTGCTCTGCACTGGGACATTGAGCTGGGACCAGCTGCAGAGCCTCCAGCGATGGAGCTTTGTTGGATCGCCGCTTAGTGCTAACCAAAAGAGCAAATGTTACCATGGGGACATTCCTCCTTTCCACAGACTGTGGTGGCTTCTCAAAGTGCACCCCATCTGGCAGGTGTTTCTTTTTCAGGGAGTTTATTTTCCCTGAGAAGTGGTGCTCTTTTGAGTAGTATTCATTTTTGTGCCTGTATATTATTAAACATTCAATTAAGGTCTCAGGGTTATATTTGAATTAACTTCTTATTTCCCGCTGTCAGTGCGGTATTTGCAGTATCTCACCATTGTAATAATAGTAATTGAAGAGTGTCTTTATGATAGCAGAAATCCATTTCGTCCTTAATCTATGAAATAGTAGGCATCGGATATCTTAATAGATAACCACAAGAGTAAGCTGCTGGAGGAAGGGAGAAAGGCATTAGAAATGGAGTTACTGATGTGGTAAAATTGAAATGGCCTTATTTCCATACTGTGCAGAACGCAGCAAAACAGCATTTGAGATGTATTAAAAATGTAAATAATAAAACGTGTTTCTGTCCTTAATAGAGAATTTCTAGCAAAGCTTCCCAAAGTGACTCTCCCTACCTCCGCAGGGGTCAGATCCCGTGCCCCATCTGGGGCTTGCAAGGGGGGAAAGTGCCACAGCCAGTGCTGGGTGCCACAGGGCTGCCTGCTGATTGAATCATTCTTGGTCTGCTCTCCAACAAAGCCATCTCCTAAGCTCTGCACGCCAGCCCTTGCACACCAAAGCCCTCTCTCACTCTCCAGCATAGGGGGCAGGAGTGCTGGAGTAGCCAGGAGGAAAACTGAAATGCATGTACAGTGTCAGCACTCCCTGAGCAACCCCTCTGGGCACCACAGGGACCCTCAGGTGCGTCTTCATCCGCTTGCCATAGCAGTCCTGATACAGCAAACTCAGAGTCTTCCCTGAGTTAGAAAAGCTGTTCAGCTCACCCCGAATGGTTACTGGGTAGCCTGTTCCTCTAGCAAATTCCTAGTAATACGGAACCTGGATGTTGAAGTAAGCAAACGTCAATAAAACAGATTTTCCTCTTAACAGTGAGTTTATCAGCCACTAGAACAGATTGCTCAGTAATGGCTAAATCATCTTCCCATGCAGCCTTTCAATGGAAATGGGACGTCTTTCTGCTGGAGGAGAATTTTTTTGGTTCAGTAACGGGTTGTTGGGTGAGATGAAAAGGGGTTTGATTTTGGTTTTGTGTGTTTCTGAGGATGAGCTGATGCGAGTGGTTCATACTGACCAGGTCTGAAACTCAAAAAGTGTGTTCCTAATCCTGAAAGTTTTCAGGGAGTTGAGCACAGCTGAGAGTTCTAACCTTTCATTTGGAATCTTTGAGGATTATGGAAATAGGAACACAGGACTGTACTTGAGTGTCATACACAAGTTTTGGGGTATATTGGTTTGGATCCTGTAACAGTAGAACAGGAATGAGACTCGTCATCTCAAAGCATTGTCACGAGAGACTACCAGAAGTTGTGAAATTTAAGCCTCAAGCTGGTCCCCATAAGACATCTGCTCTCATTGTTGGTTGTGTGATGTTTCCACTTACCTGTTGCTGAAAAGATGGTATTTAATTTGATCTTAACCATGGAGAAGGGTCAGGGTTCGGGTACTCTGGTACAGTTGTAAGCAACCTAAACAATACTTAGGCAGCCTGAATTGCTTGTGTGGCCACATCCAAAGGGTGATGTGGCTGAAGGCATTGGGTCTGGCATAATTCAGTCCTGTGCTGCCCTCTCCTCAGTTGCTTTTTCTACCTTGCTGCTCATGGATTTGGAAAGGTGAAGGCAAAGCCTGGTCTTTCCATAAATGTACACCAAGAACACTGGGTGGCATTTACAGGTTTTCCTCATGTCATCAAATGTGAGCAAGGTTGTTCCTTCATTGCTTTCTGTCAAGAGAAAATACTACAAATACTTGGACCTAACTTGCCAGTGTGGCAGGAAGATGAGGTTGGCTGTCATTCTGAAAATGACTTTTACAGCAGATTACTTGTATGCAGACCTCAGGGACATGTTGAAGACAGTAAGGAAAGGCACCTTCGCAGAGTGTAAGCGCTCGTCATCCTCTGACTTACATGCCAGATGGGAGGTGGTGGGTCAGAGCACGCTGGGTCGGGTTAGCATCTCCCCAAAGGCTCCTGCTGTATGCACTAAAGAGCACTTTGATTGCCTTGTTTGAGTCATTTGACTCTTCAGCTACAGAGTGCAGCTTTGATAACAGATGCCTAGCATTAGAAATGAAATATTAGCGACTGTCATGACTCCATATGCTTGGGGGCCATAACTCAAACGGGCTGCTTCAGCTTTCATACTTGGATTTCCCACAGTTGGGTCCAAATGGACAGCTGCAGTGTCAGGAGGTCGCCTGATCCCAGCACAGCTCTCCCCCTGTCTGGGCATCCCCCAAAAGGGAGGAAGTCCCTGTAGATAGCCAGGTGTATGTTGGGAAGGCACAGATACACATGGGAAAGGCTGAAAGTCAACTCCCTGCTCAGCTGCAGGCTTCTTGGGAATGGCCATTTAGTCTGCCTTTGGTTCATCTTCTGAAGGGCATGGAAAAAAGGCATGAAGGGAACTTTTGCTGGAGACCTATGTCCTTCAGATACCCTTCCTCCAATCAACATTAACAGTTCATGCTGAAAAATAAGAGTCCTGAGTATCTCAGAAATAATATAAAAAATAAAAAATAAAAAAAAAAATAACTCACTGTATGGGTAATTCAGAGGGAAGATGAGTGCAAAAATAGCTCATTGCTGGGAAAATTTATGGTAGTGCTGCAGAGGAAAATGCTGATGTCCTAAATCAGGGTGTTGGTAGAACAGATGTACTCTGCTCTTCCCGTCCCTGCCTGCTGTGCGGGACTGGGAAACATGAACAATGAGCCTGGTTTTACCAGCACGCAGTCTTAGGCTGTGATCTTGGACTGGGGTGGAGGTTTTCCTTGGATGAGGAGGAGTGGGGTTTATTAAGCATCATGATGGCCAATCCTGTCTCTGTTGCGATAGTCCCAAGTCATAATTTTCCAAACTCCTGGCAGGGAAAGCCACAAAAGATAACAATTTGTCATGCTTTGGAGTTCAAAATCTAGTGAAGTCGTCTCTGGATCAGTGTGCTGTCCCTGCCTGGTGAGGAGATAGTCAGCTGTCCACTAGCAGTGCTGTGTCTTGTGCCAAAAATCTGACCTAGATTATATTTCCCAGTGCAGTTCTGCTTTTCTTTTTAGGACTATTAGTAAGATATACTCCAAAAAAATGCTATAAAGCACACAATAGATGTTTTCAGTCAAATAATAATATGACTAGTCATTATGTGAAACCCAGATGAAGATGTTGCTGGTGTAGGGTTAATTCTTTGTATGCTTTATGTTTTGGTAATCTAAAGTTTTTATCGTGTTCTGAATTATTAATGTGACTTTAGTTTCATGTTTCATTACTAGTTGGACAAATGTCTGGAATAAATCATAGGCAGTGGAAAGGTCTGGTAAAACTTTCTGCATAACAGCTTTTTAGCAAAATTCAAATTGACCTGTCTAGAATTACCTAAGCCTTCCTTGTCTAAGCCTAAGCCTTGTCACTTTTGGAAGTATTTATATTGTTCTCTTTCCATTGATAAAAGTTGTTTTTTCCTATATAAAATAATGGAGCATTCTGTTTTTCTTGTTTCAGGGCACATTCAGAGTAAAAGTTTACCCATCGTTGCTTTAATGAGTATACTTTAGGTGCTTTATCTTGCTTACACCAATGTAATTCACTTCTAACGTTCATTGTAATCCAGAGCAGTTGTTGGCAAACTGGGAGAGGGGCCTGAACTTTGTATGTGTGCAGGCTGATAAAACTGCAGTTTTCTCCTTGTACAGTTAATGAGAGAAATCTAGGTAAAAGGATAGTATTTTCTATCAACAGACAAAATCCACAGAGGTAAAGAAGGGAGCAAAATCTGCACTAGGTAGTACTTAATTTGATGCTGTAGGGTTTGCACATTAAGTCAGAGCTGATTGTCACATACCAAAAACCCTAAAGAATCTGCCAAACTAGGAGAAACTGGTGTACTCGATGGGCAAAATTACCTGTTTCAGTAAAAATCAAATGCTTTTAATGATTTTGCTGTCAATAAATTCAGTGCCCGGGGACAACTTAAAGAAGCGTATTTGGATATGGAAAGTAGACTCTCTTCTTTGCTTCAGATTACAAAAAGAAAATGTGCTTCATTGGAGGCTACTTCAAAAGTGGCTGAGTATATTCAGTTGCTATGCTCTTTTATTCCTCCTGACAGATTAGAAAATTAGTTTTGATCCTCATGACAATACAAATAACTTGTCTGAATAAGCATTAAAAATTGTTGCAAATGAAGAAAAATACATGAAACATGTTGACTTGCATAGTTTACTTCCAATTTCATTTTTGCAAGGCATTCATTGCTATTTTAATGGCTGTGGAACTGATTTGGAGATTTATGGAGGAAAATTATGGTTCCATAGACATTCTTTCAATGAAAGGATAGAAACAGAGCTACTTAAGAAAGGAGGAGGAGAAGAGGGGCTACTTTTCTTGCATTTCATTTAAATTTAATTAAAACCCCATATCCTTATAAAGAGTTGCTTGCAATTTTGGAGAAACATTGCGGTGCAGTGACA
Organism: Oxyura jamaicensis; assembly: GCF_011077185.1. Taxonomy (NCBI): domain Eukaryota; kingdom Metazoa; phylum Chordata; class Aves; order Anseriformes; family Anatidae; genus Oxyura; species Oxyura jamaicensis. The sequence goes on from NC_048898.1 coordinate 1,036,907, forward strand.
CAGCATTGTAGGAGCAGTTGGTTGCTGGCTGCATTTCCTCAAAACAAAGCTGTCAGGGTCAACATGCTGTCATAGGGACGAGGGGGACCTTTTGGTCTCGGTGTTTAAAAGCAGAGCAAAGCTTCATCCCTTGCCACCAGCAAAACAGGAGGACGCCGCTGTCTCAGCACTGGGCAGCAGTCTGGGCTGCGGTGACAGGTTTGTGGTGCAAGTGTCATGGGACATGAGTTGTTCAAATAGAGATTTGAATTCTACAGAAGTGGAATACAAAATAAAATATGTGTGACCTGTCATAGGCATTGAAGTACTCTTTTTGTCGTGTTAAAACTTACGATTTCCAATGGGCAGCTTAATTTTTTTATTCCCTCTGGAGTCGGCATCAACCCATGCAATTGACTTGCTATATAATATTTTTAACTTAAATTTGACTTGATTTAACTGTTCACTGATTTTTAGTCGGAGTAACTGATTAATTCCACTCTGTTGCCTAGGTATCCTTTCTCTGATTACTTCTCACGCAGTTAATTCCCTGCATTTCTCGTTCATTATCTACGAATTGGTTGTTACAGCCAACAGGCCCAGTATTGGTTTTTCTATCCCAGTTCTGTGATGGATCTGTGGCCTAACATCACTAGCAACTTTCACACAGTTAGTTTGCTGTCTTTCATTATAGCCATCATTTCTCTTGGATTCCCAAGATCATCTTGAATTCCCAAATCATCTTGTCTGTATCAGCTCCTCTCGTGTTTTCTGGAGCAAGCCTCTTTTATAAAGCTTCCCTCCCAGTTGTCTTCACCTATCCCCACATGCCGCTCTCGCCCACATGTACCACCTGTGTGTTCTCTTAATCCCTGAGCTGCCTCGCCTTGAGTTCTCTCCTTTGACGTTTCTCTTGACCTTTTTCCCTCTTCATCCCCATCTGCATCTCTCTGAACTTTCCCGCCTATTCGGCATCCTCTCTTTCCTCCATTTCTCCTCCTTCTGAAATTCCTCTTTCTTCTCAGAAGATCATCCTGACTGTTAATCTACTTTTATTTCTCTTTTCCTGTTTCTCTGCACTTGAGGAAATGAAGCTGTCCCCCACTGGCAGCACTTCTGCAGTTGATCTCTTCTGGTGGCCTCCTGCGGTACCAAATACCCGTGTGGTGGCAGGGCTGAGCTTCCTTCTCTGATCCCTCGTCCTTCCTTTCTCATCCTTTGAGCATCTTTACATGCGGTCTTTCTCCAAGAGCACCACAGTTTTCCTTTTGGCCCACTGCCACTTACTTCGTCTCCTCTTTCTCGTCTTATATTTCCACATCAGTCCTTGCTATGTATGTAGGCAGGTAGACGCTATACCTCCAGAAAGGAGCATTTCTGGGCTTCTGCTGTACTCCTCGACATGTCCTCTATAAAAAGCTGCTGCAGGCAGCAGCTTGGGCATCTCTTGACTCGGTGCCCTGTCTGCTCCTACTCGTGGAGGCTGTTGGTGACCTCGGGGCAGCAGGGACAGGGTCAGGCTCCAGGGTCAGGACAGTGGTGGCTCCTGCATCAGCAGGTGACAGCAGTTCGTGCCTTAATGTGTTTTCTGGGCAGAAACACAGAAACAGATGTTTGCCTCAGAGCCCCAGGAGCCGAGAGGCGGTTGCCTGCCAGGCTTAGGAAACCTGATGGCTCTCCAACATCGGTTGTCAGACTGCATTGCAGTGATAACATGGATAGAACAAGAATTAAAATGTGCTTTCTAATGCTTTGTGTCTACTTTTAGAGCAAATTAAGGCAGGAAATTTATTTAGCGATAATTCATTTAACTAAATAATGCATTTTTGAGATGCTCTTTCCTCCACTTTTTCCCTTAAAAGTGCACAGTGAATTTAGGAATCAAAACTCTGTCTAAGGGCATCGATACAGACCCTAATGGACTCCCAGAGCCCACATCATCCCGGCTTGCCATCTGTAGACATCCCGATTGCTGATACTCTGTGACATCCTTCAGCCTTAGAGGTGGCTGTGCACGATCTTTGAAGCTCAACAAATCTTCATCTGCTCAAGACAACATCTGCTGTTGAGCCAATACGACAGGCATTGAAAGAGTCCCTAAACACATTCCAGGTTGCTCAAGAATGTTTGTTTTGATGGTAGGGTGGGCAAGAAACTTGACAGTGACAGCAGGACTTGCCTTCACCCAAGAAGTGTTTATAGTCAAGGCAGAGCAGAAGGCTGCAGTACGCAGAGCTGAGCGAATCTTACAGTTCCAGGGGAGGGGACAGAGGAACCTCCTTTCACCAGACGACTCTGCTGATTTGAAGGCGCAGGAAAGAGGGAGCCTAAGAAGATGATACCAGTGAAGTTTAACCCTTCCTCATACTCATTTTCATTAGTATTGCTTCATTTAGGGGACTTATTCAATGAGGCACATTTGTTTTCAGTGAGAGACCAAATAAATCTCAAGTATGTATGGCACCATGAAGAGAGCTGTTAAGGCTGGCTGTTCTGGTGTTGTAAGTCTAAATTCTGTTGTGTAAATGGAAACAGAATTGATCAGCTCTGCACCCTGGGTCCTGAAAAGAGCAAGTACTTCTTTTCATGTGAGAAGCTTAGCAAGCTCCTAAATGACCACAGCTGTAAAGTCATATTTACAGGACAACGCATAATTTTGAATTCATGGTAAAAACTCAGCCCTGTTTCAGGGCTGGCAGTTTCAGCCAAGAAAGTCAGCACTCTGGTCAGAGTTAGAAATTGCAGTTTGGAAAATATCTTTTGCTCTAAACCAAGTATGTTGAGTTGCCTGAGTTTCTGTCTAACCTGTACAAATTACATTTTTATTGCCTTATTTCTACTACCTGCCTTGCTTAGCCCACGGCAATGTTGGTGGGTATTGCCTGGTAGGTAGTATGGGAGAGGGCTGGCTCCAGCTCAGTTCCTGGATGCCTTGCATGTCTGTGAGACACTGGAAATGGGGGAATTCTGGAGAAAAGGAAGCAAAAAAGGATACCAGCCCCAGCCCCATCTCTGTGTGGCATGCTTCCCTCCCTGCTAGCTCTCCATGTAACATGTTGAAATTCAAATTTACAGAACAGTAGTGCCAAACTCCAAAAGAAACAGGAAATTAAAGCAATCTTCTAACCAAAGAACTTCAAATTAGGAACATTTATCACATCTTTACGTTTCAGGAGCAGCAGAGCACTGTTGTAGGACTGATGTTTTATTCATTTTATTTTGTACCCAGTGGAATCGTCGTAGGCTGTACTTGTTTGCTTTAAAAAAACAATTGCTGAGTGTGCCTCTTGGACTGCTGCTGTACTCCATGCTATATTCCGTTCATCTGGAGAAATCAGTATGTTGTTCTCAAATCATGGATTTATATCTTGGTATTAGGAGGTGAGCCACCAACCTATTTCTCAGTCTAAGGAAAAGGTTTCTCTTGGCATATCAGCTGCTATTTGTTTTGGATTGCAGCTCGTTATTTTTCAGCATTTGCCTTCTGCCTTTTTCTGGAAATGAAATGATCTGTTACCAGGTTCTTACCTCCTATCTCAGGAGAATGCTCAGACAACTGCAGCAGAGGACAGACAAACCAACCGTGTGCAGCAATTTGTATTATTCCAGTATGCTGGACCCAAACGTCCACACACCAATAGTCCTGTTCGGTACACTACACCTGTTGTTGATCAGGGAGTTGATGGTCAGGAAACAGAAGCAAAATGTAAGCTGCAGGAGACACCACTACTGGCAAAGATGCCCAGGCTGTGCAAAATGTGCTGAGGAGCACATTTTCTCATCACTGACAGAGTCCATTACAAAGCCACAGGGAATCAGTGCGGCACAAATAAAAGGTCCACCACAAGGCTTTGACCAAGATGACAGTCTCCTGCAATTATTACAAAACAGTTTCAGCTAACATACACACGCACACAGATTCCTGATTTGGATTCAAGAGGCTATTCTGATTTTTTTTAAGAAGGAAAAGTAAGTTAGTAGTCCCTTTCTGAGAGAGAGGAAAATTTCCTGGAGGATAGTGCAGCTCAGTTAGAGCCAGCTGAATCAGTAAGGGAGATTGCAAACCCAGGCTGTTGCAGTTTCATCCGCAGGTTTCCTGCTGAAGTTCACAGCCATTTAGGAAGGCAGAAGTGTGCTAATAACGTCCTAATCACTGCTGGGATGTGCCACTGCAGGTCAGTCTGTGCCCCTTGTGCCTGACAGGTGAGGGCAGGCGGAGTTGGCATGAGCAAGCAGCACCGTCTGGGGTGTTTGCCTCCCTCGTCTGCTTTTCCAGCCCCATGCTCTGTGATGAAGTTGAATTAAAAGGCATGAGTTAACAACCCTCGATTCCCATCAGCCACAGGCCCTTTCCATATTTTCATTCCCCATTTGTTAGATGTAATATTGTGCTAAGCTGTTGTTTGGAGGGAGTGTCAGAAACCAGGCCCACTGGCTGCGCCTGGATTCTCAGGCTCGGCAAGCAGAAGACTACAGAAGAACGATTTTGCCCTTCAGCTCCCTCAGGGAGCAGCATTTTCAGATGTTTCATGAGAGTGGGACTCATACTAAAGGCAGAAAAAAAAAAGTTTTATGATTCCTAAAGAATTCAATACAGCAGACCAATATTACACTGAAATTGGTTTTGCCACGTTTTCTAGCAAATAAACTTTTTAAAATTTTATTTTCCTAGTGTTGCTGTGGTCATTTTAGACTTGGAAAAAAAAATAAAGCAGAAAGTCCAGAACAGAAACAAAAGTATTCTGAAAGCTGCTTGTGTTTGGAGTTTTGCTGAGGTTCTGTGAATATTTTTTGAACAGCCAGCAAAATAACATATTTAGAAATATTTAAAAAATACACCTTGGGGGAGATGGATTGTACATTCAGAACTGTCATCAAGGCCGTGCTATCCTCACTGGTTTATGCAGTGCAAACCTGTGGCTTGTTAATAGAGCGTTGAGCTGCAGAGGGTGAAGCTCCTCATCTCAAAGCTACCTTTGTGTTTCTGTTCCCCTTAAGTGACCTTTTAGAGTATTTTGGCTTCTCCACACCACAGCCAACGTGGGTTACGTAGCACTCCAAACATTACATCTATTTTCCACCCCTTTAAATGTTCTCAGTGTAAACACAGAAGTCAAAGGCATCCAGTTGGAGAAAAATGAGGTTTTCTGAAGTTTAACTATTGGGTTGGTCTCCAGTGTCGAGGTTTCTCCTCACAGCCTGTGTCAACACTTGGCAGGCTTTAAAAGCTCCATATGTTTTGGCGGTGGTCAGGAACAGAAGCTTTGAATGAAGCTGGTGGTTGCCAAAATAAGGCTAGTGGACCAAAGCCTTCCCCCCAGCTGTCTGAAGTTGCAAAGCCCGGGCTTTCTCTGCGCTGAGGGTGAAACGATCTGGGAAGTAAGAAAGGTGATTTTTTTTCCTCCGATTAGTGCAACATTTTGAGTTTATGAGCTGTGAGTCGTTTGCATGCACAATGCAGCACTGTGATAGAAACCCCTCTGGAAAGGACAAGGTGCAGAAATTCAGATTTTAGACTTCCTTGTCTTGTTCCAGCCATGATGTTGTATTAGAAAGAAGGACCAAAACAAGGAGAAAGAAATGCAGTGTGTGATGCTACATTTGCTTAGCAGCTAGCAAAGGAAATTAAGTGCACAAATAACTTTTCTGAGAGGGGTGGCGTTGGGTGATTGTGAGCTCAGTGACACTAGGAGAAAACAAAAAGACAGTTACGGGACTAATACCTTGCTGTTCCTAGTTTTGTCAGTGCTCAAGGCTGATCTCAGAAAAATCCATTTGCTTCTCAAGAGAGGTTTAATTACAGGGGTGTTTCCCCAGTCAGGGCTGGGCTGCAGGTGTTCTGCAAGGGACAGAGGGCTTCGTGAGGCAGGATGTTTCCTTTTTCCCAGCACAGCCTGCCTCGACCGCGGGCTGTTCCTATCACATGCGAGTTCTGTGGGATACATAGAGGACGTCGGAGGGGCTGACCAGTGTCTCACCTAATGAAGCCCATTAATTAAATATTTGTCCCCTTGGTGCTGGGATTTCTGCTAGGCTTTAAGTCAAACTCACAACAGAAAAAATGTTATATATATATATATATATATAAGCTGTAATTACCAGGCAAACTAGGGATCTGCTTTGCTGGTCAGCCACGCAAAGGAAGACTTTAAATAAAAGGATGGCTTCCAGAACTTGTGTTAATTTAGGTTGGAAAAGATATCTTACAAAATATTCAAACTTCTTTGTGTGCTGGGGTTGATTTTAACCTAACTGGACATGAAGGCCATATAGACATAGAGTACTGCGTGACATGGATTAACGTCTGGCTCTGATACATAGTGTTGTTGCATAGAAACTGGCCTTGTTTAGGGATTTGTTTATTTGTTTATTTGTTTAATAACATTTATTTCCATCTGCTCTCTTTTCTTTGGAGAAATGGCAGTTTGGAATTACCGCAGGAGTTGATGTGAAACTCTGTTTGATACCTAGGCCCCAATGTGTTCAGTGTGCGTGGGGTATTCACTGTATCTGCATCTCACTTGGAGGCACCAAGTAGCTTTCATGTATCTTTGAGGAACAATTTTCTGAGAAATCTGATGTTTGTGGTTGTATTCTGGTAGTGTAAATTTAGTATCCCAGCTGTGCTGAGGATTTTGCTGTAAATGTTAATCCCAGGAGTAGTGGGAGTGCTGGTAGCATTGATGCTAATGGAGAGCTTAAGGATTGGTTTTCACTATTCAATCCTGATGGAGTTGATAAAATTCTTGCTTTTCCTAAAATCAAGATAAATACAAGTCAGCTGCTCTGTTTGCACTGTCTAAATTGCTTGTAATACACCTTAATGTCGGCCTTGATGGTAGCTGAAGCCTACAGCTTGTAGGTGTAAGTAGAGCCAACTCTGTTTATTTAGCTGTATCCTCCTAGTTAAACCTCGCAAGAGTGAAACTGCAATCACCGATGCATGGACTAGCCCAGAACCCTTTTAAAACTGCTCTTTCATTTGTCTCATAAGCCACAAATTGGGTGTCTAATGCAGGAAAAGTGCTGTTTAAACCTGTGCTTTCCAGCCTGCCCAGTGCTACCTGGTGCTCTGTGACACGAGAACGTGAAGGTAAAGGGTTGCCCAGACAGGCTATCGCTCCTGCAGGTGAGATCTTACCCTTTCTGATATTATTTAGATGAATTCAATGATCCCTTTTAACTATGAGAGGAGAAAAATCTGTGTTAGTTCTTGGTGAGGAAACAAATGTACAAAGACAAACAGATTATTGCACAGGTCTCCTTGTTACAAAGGTTTTCTGTGTTAGTTAAAATAAACCAATTAAATAAGAAAAAAAAACAAAAAACTATCAGTGTAGCTTTTTAAGGTCTAAAAATATCTCTTGTATTAATCATAGATTTTTGATGAATTCCCATTTTTTTGTTGTTGTTTTTTGTTTTTAAAAAGGGATGAGGGGCCATCATGTTCCTGATCCTGAAAGCTTTTGATATTATACAAGAGACGAGAAGCTGACCGTTACCTGAGCAAGGATTCAGGAATTAACAATTTGGTATTATGCAGAATTGCCAAGGAAAAAAAAAGGGTAATAAAGGTTGAGAAGTTCAAAAGTCGGCTGCTCTGAAATGCTGACAGGGCTTTCCTGACACTGCACTGGCTGAGGGCAGTCCAGAAATGCTCCAGTGACTTCGAAACGCTCATAGGGCTGGCTCTCTAGTCCTGTTTGCTCTTTCCCCAGCTCCTGCCAGGCCTGCCTAGGTACACATGAATTAAATTCAGTGGAAAAATGAGCATATGTAGTATTGACATGACTATTTCTCTTGCTTATATGTATTTCAGGTTTATTTCCTATTAAAATGTTTTTGTTTAGGACTAGTTCTTGTTCCCTGACAAAGCTAATGAGAGCTTTCTCTTTTTTTAGCTTAGCTTTTTTCTTTCCTCATGCACCGTTTCTGTAAATATAATCCAGTGCCTTTGAGCTCCGAGTTCTGCTTCATGGGATAGACTCAGGAACCCTGAAAACATGGAAGCCCTGTGTCCATAGCTCCTCTCTCATCACTGAAGAACAAGAGTATTTAAATTTTCCTAGGAATTACATGAAGCATGGGACAGAAAGTAAAATCAGAGCTCTAAGCATTATTGAAGAATCTGAGCTTTCTGTTTCCTTACAGAAAACTTTAATCTTGAAGTATGGATGTGTTGTGCTTCCCAAAAAGCAGAAACCCCAAGACACAAAGGTTTTATCACTTCTTTTCTGAGGAAGAAGCCATCTGTTAGAGCACAGAACTGGTCCTCAATGCAGGCACGTGCGCTTGGGCCATTTGTTTGGCTGGCACTTTGCAGAGCAGGCTCCCCACGGACCTCCATGATTTGCGGAGCAGAACGTTGTCCCCCCTTACTGGTGTAGACTGGGAAAGGTTTGATTATATAGAAAATGAAGTCTGAGGAAGGCTGGAGGCTTCTTCATGTGAGTAGAGCGGATCCTTCTCCCTTGGGGAGAAATTCAGTGCTGGCATCTCCATGTCCGTCCCAGCACTCGAAGTTTGCTGCAGGCATCTCCATGCCATGTGGGGATTAGCCTCAGCTCCATCCCCTCACCCGGCACCAGTGAAGGGACGGGAGTCTCAGTGCAGAAGCTTTACAGCAGGATTAGCCATCTTTCAGGGCTTTCTGCATTGAAGGGTTTGATCAGGCGGTTGCCACCTCTCGTTCAAGAGAAAGCAGCTCTTGCCCCGTTGTGAAATACATTAAGGGCCTGGTGTTATTTTGTAAAACAACAGCCTGGTTAGCATGACGAATGCTTCAGGTTTTGCAGCATTCGTAATTCATTGAAGTGAGTCTTTATCCCCTTTCGCCAGAGCTTATAAAGTACACGTTTGTGGCTTGCTGGTAGGCGACTGTTCCCAACAGTAATTTCTCTGCTTTATCCTTGCTGTTTCTTGAGCACTGACTCACGCAGATTTTGATGCCAAGCTGGGACCTCAATGACTTAGAACCCTTTTATTCCCCTACAAACAAGACCTTGAAACTATTAGCTTTTCTACCTGGTTGTCTTGGCTTTGTCAAGCTGTGTTTCTGCAGCCTGCCTGCTTCTCCACTCCATCTACATGCTGGACCTTGAGCTCTGTTTCTCTGATGAAAACAAAAGAACACTGGACTAGAGCAGCTTCTGTGTCTTTAGAAGTATACTCAAAGACCTACACGACACTTTGAGTATACTCAAAGTACAAGACCTACCTGACACTTAGGTTGCACTGAAAAAGACACTAAGTTAGCTTTCATCACTGCACTGTTTGTTGCCTTTGAAAATACAGTATTCAGGGCAGAGCTCTTGGCTCAGTCCAGACTTTACCCTGGGGGAATCAAAAAAATTGATCTCTAAACCTAAATACGGGGTGTTTCACTAGGTGCATTTCTATTTACTTATCTGCTGATTGCAAAGGTAGTTAGAAATATTCATTGCCTATTTTAAAAGCAATTTAGAAATTCTTTAACCAGTTGTATACAGGATACTTGAGCTAGAGTTTAAGATGTCGACTGATGGTTATCTCCATCAGAAGGATCCCCTTCAGTAGAGCCTGGCTTTTAGCAGCTGGCTGGATCTCAGCCATTTCATTTAATCTTGCAGAGGCAGGTCCAGAAATAGCGATGGGGTCAGTCTAAGGCTGGTAAAGGCGCATTTATTGACTTCCCTTTTTGTGATTTTAACTTAAATGTTATTACTTTGTATGTGCCACCACACCTGTGTCAAGCTGTCAGAATTCCTGCTGTTCTCCCATTGTTCTTGAACTGGTTTTCTCTGTGTGAATTGGAGTTTGTGTTCCTAAAACATGAATCAGCTATGCTATGAATTTGTACAACATACTTGCCAAAATGCTTTCTTCAGAGGATGTATAGTGATACCATATGTACCTGAAACCATGTTGGTACCTTTAATGTGGCTGGCTAAAAACAAGAGGCTTGTAATTACTTCTGTTTGCATCTGTCATAAGTAGGCACTAACGTGCTTTGCTTACTTCACACAGTGCTTTCAGTCTAAATGCACAGAAAAAAAATGGTTAGAAGGGCAAAGCACGTGGATGAGTTTGATTTGTGTTAGAGAAGGAGGATTTAAGAGGACAAGTCAGAGCATTGTTGGAGACTGGATGATATGAGCAAAAAGCGCACAGTGGATTTAGCCATGAGAGAGATGGGCTTGGAATATGTAAAGATGAAGACATGGACCAAAGGAAGGGCATGGGAGGGTCAAGCAAATGGAAAGCCCTGCCTGACTAGGAACTCATCGAAGGGCTGGAGGAATATGGTTTGAATTGTGGGGAGAAGGGCTTGCAGTATTTATTTTGAATGAGTCTACAGCCCAGGGAAAATGTATATGGTAGACAAGAGATGCTAAAACCAAAGACAGCTTTAGATCCTTCCAGGCTCTAACTTTATTCTCTTTCCACTCCCTTTGTGGAATCCTGAATGGGAGTGTTGGGAGGACTTGTGTGAAGATCCGGAGGTGGCTGCAAGACTGTGGCTCTCAGCGCTAAGCAGCTGGTGCAGCTCGTCCTGCTCATTGAGACCAAGACACTGGGGTGGCCTGAGGAAGAGGGCTTTGTCATGTCGGTGTGTTACATGGCCAGAAGCTGAGAGTAGGCTATAAAGCAGCATCATATAATAAAAAATAGTACAATAAAAAAAATAGTAATAATAGTAAAAGAAGGAGTAAAAATAGTAAAGAAGCAGTTTAATCTGCCTAATGGATATGGGTTGCCCATAGTAAAACTGGAAGTTTTTTGACCAGTATTTTTGAGTGTTAGCAATGATTATAGAATTTTGGGTGCATATGAGATCCAACTTAGGAGGACGTGATCCCAATACCTTATAAAATCAGACCCTTCCAAAGAGTCTCAACCCAGGTGCTCAGAAATGTGCATCTTCAAAATCTACTCTGCAGAAACCCCCCACGGAAGAAGCAGAACTGGATTTGTGTCCACAGAGGCCCACATCTCCTCCCAGGCTTTCATAGAGAGCCCTTTTCTCCCAGGGCAACCTACCTGTCAGCCTTCCCACACCATTTCTGAAGACTGACATGATGTTACTCAGCAGTTGTGATTCAGACAGTGGCCTTTTTTCATCTACAAGTCTCTTGGAGAGTCTAAGGATATTGATTACTAACGTCCTCCTTTGACATTGTCTTTCTTTACCCATAATTTCTTCCAGTATTGTATATTTAGTATTGTGCATTTCATAGGCACCCATGGCCCAAGTATATGTATTTTTAACAACTAGCCTAATTAATTGCACGTTATATTTCACTTAAACCTATTTTCTTAGGACAATTATTTTTCATTAGTACTGCCATATGCCCAGTGCTCCCAAAGCAAAGAGTTGTTTTTCTCAGATGTAATAGCTACTTCACCATGTGCCTTGACGTGTTTAGTTTCTTGTTGGAGTCTGCTGTCAGCCTTTAAGTGGCACCAAGAAGGTGGATAGATACAGGTCAATTAAAGTACCTTTAGGGATAAAGAAAAAAAAGAAAGAAAGAAATCTAAAGCTTTAACCAAATCCTTGGATTCTGATTAATTCCTCTTTCTTAGCTCAAATCCATGCTTGCTGTTGTTTGTACGTACTTTAGGATTAAAAGATCTGGCGGTCTTTTCTGGAGCTCTGTGCTCATTGTAGCTTTCAAACAACATCCGCACCAGGGCTCGGCGCGAGTGGCGTTTTGGGGCAGGCTTTGTCACAAATCAGTGCTGGGACATGGGAGACCTGACACCTGCAGCCACGTCTACGTTCTCTGCAGAGGCTTTTGTTTTACCAGCAGGAGATCTGGGGAAGATTCTTGGTCTTTTGCGCACCTCTGCTTGCTGTTGAATGGATGTTTGTTGAATTCACAGGGTGCAGAGCACCTTGGAAGAATCTGCTAGTTCAGGGGTGGGACGGTTAAATGTGGAGTCTTTATTTAGAACATATTGGCTTATTTTTTGGTGAAGTATAAATTCATATTGATTTTGATGGGGTAATACAAGGGATGAAGCTATCCTATTAAGTTCAGATGCAAGCTCTGACAAGGTATGACAGAAATTTAGCAATAAATATTCCATATAATAAGACAAAAAAAAAGACAGATTAAGCTACTATAATAACAGGAGAGCAAAAATTATTTATTCAATAAAACCCTTGCTGGTGGTGCTGAAAAAATACCAGGCTTTTTGGTGGTTTAGGTAGAAAACTATTTTTACAACAAATACATTATTGCAGTTCAGTTCATGTACTGTATTCTCTGTCAAAAATGCATGTGTCAGGTTTACTTAGTATAAGTGGATTTAGGCTGTGAGGATAATTCATCTGGGCAAATGCTGGCACTAGCACAGTAATAAGAAAAATGGGCAAGCCAGAAATGGTTTCTTTTTAATTATTATATTCCTTGACATAGGACAATTCTTAAATCACAACCAGTGTCAGACTTGGATAAAACTGGACCAGGGCTATGTTTCCCTAAGCATTATATTGCAAAACTGCCAAATTATCAACTGAATAGCATTATCTGATTATGTTTGGTCTTTTTTTTTTTTTTTTTTTCAGACACACTATGAAAGCGGAGAATATATTATCCGACAAGGTGCTCGAGGGGACACTTTTTTTATAATCAGCAAAGGAAAGGTAAGTTGACACTCTTCTAAGGAAATGTGACGGTGGCGATGGTGATGATATGCAGTTGAAATTCAGTACCAACCAGTGCTTTCTCTCTCCCCTCCCCAGGGCACAAATGTTGCAACACTTGACATTTAATTAAACTTCTTGGCATTGTATCAGCAGGGAAGAGTGGCCTGAAGGAAAAAAAAAAAAAAAAAAAAAAAGTAGATCTTATGCTGTTTTACACATGTGCTCACAGTGAACATTTTGGGGCTTGAAGACAGTTAAGTCTCTTGGTACATGACCAAAAAAGCTCTCTCCTTTCTTCTTCTGTGGGTTATCTGCATTGGGTAGTCCTGTACCATCCCAAGGTGTTCCTGCACTCTACATGCATCTCCCTGCTTTTTCCTTCTAATTAAATCAGAGTTTTCTAAGCTGGGTCAGAGCTTTCTTTTTATTTTTGCCTTCTTATTTAATTGCAGACACTTACTCTGAGTCCCTGCATGCTCCTTTACCCCAGCATCCTTGTAGCCAATTTTTTTTATAAGATACCCTGCAATACTCAACTAGTCTTTACCAAGTATCCCTCTTACAAGGCTGACTTCCAGACTTCATTCCCATGACTATCACTTTGTAGCTTTTCCAAATTAAATAATAGGAACTCAGAGAAGTCTCAGATTTCTCTTTGGGGAAGAAAAATTGTCTAAGTTTCTGCTCTACTGCTCACAGGGGAAAATATGCTTCTTGACCTCTTTTCCTGTAAAATCCTGGTGGAATTTTATGGATCCATTTTTTTTTTTTCATTCCATTTGACTTTTTTTTTTCTTTTTTGGTTTGTTTTAGCTGGCCTAATACTGTTACACTTGAGAAACATTTGGCTTCTTTCCATGTAGCAGGATATTGACATTCAAGGGAATACATGGTGGTTTCCCACTGCAGATCAGATGTGATCCATGAAAAGTAAACACAAATAGATAAATATGCTTAAAATTAAGCCAACCCAAGCCTCCTGGTTCATGGATTTGATATTTGCACCAAGGCAGATAATGTAGTCTGTGCATAATTAAAGTTAGCAAAAAAATAATAATAATCATGGCATCTACACAGGAGGAATGTGGGTGTTGTACACAGCTGGGTTGAATCCTGAGCTGTCAGCTCTCGGATACTCAAACTAGATTTTCACCATCATCTTCCACTCTCTGTTGCTGAGAGGCAGTCTTTATCAGAAGAAAAAGGTGTATTTTTCAGATGAAGAAGATAATCATGCACAGGTTTCTGAAATGAAGCCAATCGTTGACAGTAGAGGTAGGAATTTGACGGTATTCCCTTGTGCTCTTTTGATTCGCTCCACTCAGAAGTAGGATTTCATCTTTTTCCAGAATACGGACAACCATGATGTACACTTCAAATCCTTTCTATTCAGACCGTTTTCATGGGAGTATGCACCTCCCTTCCTCACCAAGTTTTAAAAGCCCACTTGCCACGTTGAACAGCCTGTTGGGTAGGGTACTTTTGACCCACTTGGTCTTGTGGCTCCATCCCTTCCTAGCACTCCTCAATCAGCAAAGTCCCATGGTTGTAGAAACCAAATCCCTGCTGTTGACAGCCGCTTGGCAAACAGTTGTTGACCTGCATGGTTCTTCCGCTCCTCAAGCCAACAGGATGGAGGAGAGAACCACCTGCCCCCCATGTCTCTGACTGTTGCTCCAGAGCTCTGTAATCCCTCTTGAGAAGCTCCTTGGCTTTATCTCCATGGCCTTTGCAGCTTTATCTTACTGTGGCAGCTGATGGCCAGAAAAAGGGAGTTCAAACAAAACAATGCACACGGGCTTGTTGAGGAATTCACAGATCCTCAGCTGGATCTTGGTGGCTTGACAGGAATTTTCACCGGGACGATTAAATTCTGCCCAGTTTTCTCTTGCAGCCTCACTGAATTGCAGAGGAGATATCTGTGACTGATGAAGGATGGAGTGGGAGGGTGTTTAATTTTAATGCCTGTGTTGGGACATAGCTACACAGTGATATCAGAACTACCCCAGGCTAAGGATATGTCCCAGGCTAGCAGAAATAGAGCCTTAGCAGTGAAACATGGAATAAATAGCAATGAGATATGGAATAAGCATATCAGTGTATGCTGCCTTGGACTTTCTGAAGCGGGCACATAATGTCCCATGCCCCATGCTGAAACCTGACCCAGGTGGCTTAGTAAAACAGAAGAAACTCTGCTTCCAGCTCGTGTACCTAGGACCTCATGTGTACTTTCTGCAGTCAGCAGCATTGTGTATTAGCAGTGAAAGCTATTTTTAAAATCTCTATCCTGCCTTTTGTCAGAGCTTCTGCAGTGACAGTCAAGAGAAGCAAGATTTTTAAATTTCTGAGCTCAGCACTTCTCTCAGAAATGCTTCAAAATATTTTTGCTCTGTTTTTCTCTTTAACTCTGTGCTGTGGATAGTTCTCTTAGTGGCAAAACCCTTTTCCCCTTTTTCTCCTTCAATTCCATACTTGATCCAGCTCCTCATAGTTGGATCTTAGTCACTTAGTTGTTTGGGGGCATGTGGCTACCAATTTACCCCATGTACGTTCCCTTATCTGAGTCTGCCTGTGATCAACAGACAGCTTCTTGCAGAACTGGGACAGTGAATGCAGCAGCAGCAAAGGTGCTTTTAATGCTGCAAAAATGGTGAACGTGGCCTTACAGTTCTCTGCTATTTGTTAGAGTATTTCCTCAATTCCAGGTGAATAGAAATCAGTATCTGTTCAAAACAACCTGTGAGCAGAAATCTGTTGACTAACACATCAGGTGGAAAGGGATCGGTTTGATCCCTTTTGGTTGCTACTTGCTGCTGCTCTGTGCCCATTCAGTGTCCTCCCTTTACCAAGACACTGCATGTGTCATGCTGTGCCGTTGTGCACCATTTTCCCCTTAAAAGTAATGGTGTGGCACCAATTTAATACCATATCATGCAGGTTCTTCACTGGTGCTGGGCTATTCAGATGTGTCATCGCTCTGAGCTGTGTCGAAATTACTCCCGTAATCCCTTAGCATTCATTTCTGAGGATCAGTGGAGGTCATGGAGAAAGAGCTTAAATATGTGTTAAAGTTCCCTTTGTTTGTCCAAGTTTGTTTTTCATCAGCTACAAATCTTCCTGGCTCGTCTGTTACACCTCTACCCTCATCTGATGCTTGATGAGTCACTGCAGATGTTTAACATAGTGTGTTGGAGACACAGTGCTCACTAATGACTCAAACCCACTGTTTCACCATCCGTGCAAGAAACCAGGGAAAGTGCAGGGCAGAACTGTAAACTTAATAGTAAAATTAAACTAAAATGTCTCTAAATCAGAACGGAAGTGGCTGTCGTCCTAGATATGGGCTTGGTGAATTTGCAAATGCAAAAGCTCTGATTATAGCAAACAGAGAGCCTGAAATGCAGAAGAGAGATGAGGGATTTTCCCTCGTAAACCCTCCAGAGGGTTGCTCATTCCACTTAAATTTTGGACAGCTCTGGCTTTGGAAATACCTGTCCCTTTCCATTGGCAATGGACGGAGCCTGGACAACCAGACTGATGGATGGTTAATGTCAGGAGAGATGGTCCCCACCATTCTCTGATTACAGAGGGCAGTATTTCACCTGCTTTTGCATACCAGAAGAAGTATGAGTTGCCTCTGTTAAGGGCTAGCTGAAAAGCAGAAAATATTTCTCATAGAGGGCCATTACATCAATAGCACTCATCTTTCGTAAAGTCTTGGTAATGAGCAGACTATGTCATGCTGTCCTCAGCTCCCAGCAGTGTGTCCCAGGGCTTTGTCATTACACAGCTGCTGGGATTTATATCCCATACTGGCCTGGGGAACCAGAGCCACTTACAGAGATAATACAAAGTAGAAGGGTGTTCAGATGATCAATTACTGTTTTCCTTCTGAAATCTTTTCAGAAAATAAAAAGGAACCCCAGAGATGGGACATCATCACTCCAAGATGTGTAGTCATCTACGTGTTGTTGCAGTGTTTGCATCTTAAATTTGGTCTAACACTCGGTTATACCTCCTATTGTTTTACATTCCATGTAAAAGTCTCCATTCCATCAGCAGTAATTGCTTTTCTCTTTTATTGCAAAAATCAAAATACCATCTTGGCTTTATTTTTTCTTTAAACTGTGATGAAAATACTTTATTTTTGCTCTGGCTAGAATTACCTCTTCACCAAATTCAGGACATGATGAAAATGAAAGGAGACATCCTTCAGCCTATAATGATCCAAACTGTTTTTCATTTAAATTACGACTAAACCTAGATTTTCTTTTTTTCCTCTTTCCTTTCTTTTTTCCCTTAGCAATGCAAGAAATCACGTGGAACAAAGCTAACAGAAGCCTATGCCATGTGTCTGTCTTATACACATAAAATATTTGGAACCTATTTGAGCTGTTGACTCCATATGGGCAACGACTGTGCTTGTGCAGCCAACTCCATGTTTAGAGCCCTCAAAAAACACAAGTATTATATTTTTCCAAGAGTAGTAGGCTTTTTGGTGGAAAATAACTCATTTGTATATAATGAATAATTCATTTTCTTGGATGGCTTGAGATTAGTTTATGGAGAATTAGTAACTGGTTGCTGATGGCTGAGGGAAAAGTGCAGTACTGGTGACTTACATGGTTTGCAGAGGGGATATGGACTGGAACCCTTCTTGAAAGATCTGGGAGATGACTAATCCTGTTCTGAACAAATGGGCTGTCTTCATTAATTAAAGGTTTTCTAAACACTGGCGGTTTTGGCTTTTCAACAGGTGAACGTTACTCGTGAAGACTCCCCCAGTGAAGATCCAGTCTTTCTCCGTACTTTAGGGAAAGGAGATTGGTTTGGAGAAAAAGCACTTCAAGGGTAAGTGCTCCTTATGATGTAGCTTTTATGCTGAGATAATTTTTCGAGGACTTCTGTGATCCTCAGAGGGCTCTTACAATTTGGAAATAGGCAAGAATTACATTAGAAGTGGTTTTATGCTTTTGGAGTTGTGCTTTGTCACTTAGTGTTGCGTGTTGCAATGTGGCTGTTCCTTAAAGGGGAAATATGACTTGTTCTGCGGTGGAGTGGCCAAATGTAAATTTTCCCTTGTCTGTAGACATAAGAAAATATCTTGGCACTGTCATATATTTGAAGATCTGAAATGTTTGATGTTTTGCAACTCAGGCATATTTCTCAGGTATAGCAAAAGGAGATCATCATGATCCTCTGCATGGGAGACAGCTGAAGTCAGGGCAGTGGTGCTGGCTTTTAAATCATCTTATTGTGTATATACATTGTTGGTGGAGGTGGTAATTGTATGAGAGTGACCTCTCTTATATAAGCAATTTCCTTTGGGGATGACTTGGGGCAACTAAAAGAATAGCAACTAAAAATCCATATTCAATAGTTTATAAAAATACACTTTTTTTTCTATAGGAAAGAATAAGAATGGGAATAGGAAAACATGCTTTATGCAGGAATGTGGGGTACCCATTGATTTTAATGGACAAACACTTCATCCCACTCTGAGTACTTAGCTCTGCATGCAAGCTATTGGTCTTCTCATTGATGTTATGATAATGTATTGTGTGTTTGCTCCCTCATAAATCTCTTCCTTCCAAAGGAAGCCAGAATGTGTGATGCCCAATTTTTCTGTTCCTTCTGGCAGCCAGGAATACCTGTCCCATACAAAACTTGTCATGCCTCTGAAAATCTATACATTAGTTTTAAAATAGTATGCTTATCAAATAAATGTCCTTATTTTGGTTACTTTCTTAATGTTAGGGTGGAGATTAACTATATTTTTAAAATGTCACCCACAAATATATAAGCTAGAAACACTTATTTTGGTTTGTCAAGAGTCTTAGAGAAACGACTCTCAGTGCTGGTATGTTAAAAGAAGAACCAAATATCTTGAGACAGCCAATCCAATAGCGAGAACAGGCAATAGTGTGCCAAACAAACCATCTTTTGAAGACCAGATATGGCAAATAAAAGGATTTTCATAGCTTGCCTCCCTGAATATTTCTAGTAACACGCAACACAACTGTGAGAGTTTC
Organism: Oxyura jamaicensis; assembly: GCF_011077185.1. NCBI lineage: Eukaryota > Metazoa > Chordata > Aves > Anseriformes > Anatidae > Oxyura > Oxyura jamaicensis. Next base: position 1,055,549 of record NC_048898.1, read on the forward strand.
TCAGCATTTCAAATTACGTTTTTTGGCTGACTGGAGCAGTCTGAAATTAGATAGTTTACAAGGAATACTTGTCTTCATGTATTAAATATTCAATACATAATAAGTTTATCTTCTGAAACTAAACTGAAACTTAATAATTGATAGTATATTCTCAATTTGGACGGAAAACTTAATTTTGTTATATGTTTTGATATGGAGACAGCATATCTCAAGTACTGTATATCCAGTTTGCTATTAAGTTCAATAATTCTGTAGCTCGATTTAAAATGAATGGTATGAAAACTTTGTGATGTAAAGCACCCAGCACCTCAATAAATTACTTGTAAATTAGTAACTTTCAGGACTGTGTAGACATCACTGTTCAGCAACTTTGTAAGCCTTCTGCTGCAGTTAAGATTGAGAGTTCAGGATAAACTAAAGAAACTTAAGTATATTTTCTTCAATTGTTCTTTGGTTCAGTTTTCAAAATATTGTTGGAATCTGTTCAGCAACAGCTTCCAGCTTCAGCACATGCTATTTGGTCATGTGTTATGATTTCATACGTGTAGGATATGGTAACAACTTCAAGGCATGTCTTTCTGGCCAGTATAAAGTAATAGCTGCAGCATTGATTCTGCATATCACTGCGCTGTAGGAGGATGGATAACAAATACCTTCTAGTCTCTGATAGAAATGTTTATACTGACAGAAAAATCTGCTGATGATATACATTATTCTGTTTTTCTCACTTGCACCAGATGGCAGACTTTACTCCACAGTATCCCATTCCACACCAGCAGGAACAAAACAAGTCACAAAATTATCAGCCAAATCATCTTACAGTAATACTCATGGCTCCCAACTATTACACTGCTCTCTTACCTTCCTGGCTAATTGCTAATTGAATCTGAGATTGCAGATGTATAATTTACAGTATAATAACAGATCATGTACGTATACTTGCAATCAGTTACTTTTTGGGATGTTTTCTTAATTGGAAAAAAAAACACATAGTGCCATTTATGATAATTATTTGTATCAACAGGGAAATAACAGAATTCATTCAAATAGGCATTGGAGAAGAACTCAATGCAACTTTGTGGCTAATGTATGTTTTACTAAAACTGGCTAATAATAGTGCTGCTTTGATGATGTCACAGCTGAATTCTTGAGCAAGACCATGCCGTGCTGCACTGATGGAAAACGTTAGTCTGCAGGGGACAGTTGTAGGGAGAATGATGGAAGAAGAAAAGAGGACAGAGAAGCAAATTTGGGGGATCATATGAAAAGGCTCTTTCTCCTTCAGAAATGGTTTCCTGTTGGCCAACCCAAAAAAAGAGCAGTGTGAGCCCTTGCTTCTGTACTGTTACATTACATAGTAAATTTAATAGAGCTGTGATTTGGGCTGCTGGGGGTTTCACCTGGCTTGGTATCCAGGAGGAGCTGCAGGCCAGAGGACAAAGTGGTGATGGCACATGACAGAGGACAGATGTTTTGGAGAGGCAGTGTGGGAGCCCACCTTGGTGAACAGAATAGGGATTTTGAAAGAAATACTCACACTTTGGTACACACTTTGGAGTAGTGCTAGAGGCAAGTGCATCCAACTCTGAGGTCCAACAGCTGGGGTTTTCTGGTGAGCGCTTTGACTTTTGTAGGAGAGTACCTCAAAAGACTGTGGCCTGAATTCTCCAGTGGCAAGAAAAGAAGAATTTGGGTGAGTGTGCCTGGTTGAAGCTGAGATGAGGCTCACTATATATATAAACATATACTTACATTGACATTAATAAAAATGCTGAAATCATATAGTACTGACAAAAGTAACGGGAGGATAGAGGCCATGCTTTGATTTTAAACTTGCACAAATATATTAAACACTTCTATCAGAGATGTTTTTCAAATTCTGAGATGAAAATGGCAGCTTGTTTCAGTGCTTTTCTGCTGTATTTCTAGTCTGTTGTCTTTGAAAGGTTTGTTTTTAATGTGGTTACCACAAGAGATAGCTAGCTCAATGTGGCTGAGACAGATGCTTGTGAGGCAAAAGAGGTTTGTTAAAACAAAGCTGAATTTCGAAAGCAGCTTAGTTTGCTCATTTGTCCTTGTGGGGTATCTTTGAAAGTAATGAAATGATTTGTTTTTCACGTAGAGTTTATCATCTTCAATCATATGGATTTATAAAGCCCCTTTAATGTGCATTTGCCTTGTAGAGAGGTTTTTGTGACTTCAGTTAAGCTGAAGTGAACCACTTGACCACAAGCACCTCTGTAGCAGGGTGACAGCCTGTTGGCGGAGCTGAGAGTGCCTTGGCAACTGGTTTTAATGATGTGGAGGCATACCGTATTGAAAAGCGGTGAGAATTTGGAAAGTCTTCCTGCCTCTGGCAGTCACTGGAGGTTGTGAATGAGACCTGGATAAGAAGCTCCCAGCTGAGACAGCCCCAGCCAAAGGGTGTCCTCTCTTCTTCCTTGTATGTAAAGAATAAAGTGTAGATTTAAAGATATATATATATATTATTTTAATGCTGGTGGTGCGTAGGGTGAAGAGGAAATGCCAATCTTCAGGTCATGGACAAGGTACTCTGCCATGGTGACAAATTGTAGTGACATTTGAGCTCCTTCACTGTAACAGATATATAAATTTTTTGTTACCTTGACGATGGTTGGAAAACAAGTACAGAAATATCAGTCTCTCCGGACATAACAGCACATCTTCTTTCAAGAGAATTTGTGCTGTTTCCCATTTGTGTCTGCAGCTCTTGAAGGCTCCTGTGTAGTTACAGTCCTACTGTTAGAAACCACTGTTCCCAAAATTTCTATGGTATGTTTTGTGTGCTGGCAATTCACATGATACGTGAAACAATATATGATCTGTGTGTATAGTGGTGTCAAAAGAAAATTTCCTTGCTGACCACCCAAAAACTTTATACCATATTTCCCATTAAAATCTGTCACAGCAGTTTGCACTAGTTTAATTTTTACGTGCATGTGGAGGAAACTGTTACAGGAAGAATCAAGATGGTGTGAGGGACAAAAAGTAGTGGACATGGAGATATTAATGCATCTTTAAATCAGTTGGCAATCTTGGACCTTTACTTTTCCCTAAATTAATATAAGAACTAAATATAATCCCAAAAACTTGTTGAAAGGTCTAGTAGCTGACAGCTAAGAAGAGAATGAGACATTAGTAGGGCATTAGAGTATTGACAGTGCAACTGATTCATTTATTTTTTGAAAATATTGCTGTTTTCTCTTGCTGTGACCAGGTTTCCAAGTAAGCCTGCAAATAAATCATTTTTTATTAAATCTGTATAAACACTGCAAGGGGTGCTGGGGTTCCACTAATGTTCCCAGTCTTCTCCCTTCACTAATGCTAAGTTTTTCCTGTGTAATTATACCATTGCTACTGCTCAACTGACCTTTGCGCTAATCCTTTTCCAGATAAGAACACAATAATTTGGTTTCAATCAACAACTTAAATGCCAAAGCCTGGAAGCCTGTTTAAGGGACTGCCTTGCCACCCTGCTATCTTCTTTCTTCACTTTCTATCTTCTTACCTGTTTCTTTTCTGTTTTTCCAGAAATACTTTTCCCCTGCTGCTCATGAATAGCTTTTAAATGACTACAAGGATTTATTTACTTGGTTCAAGTAATAAGGGAGTAAGACTGATTCTCAGCAGTTAGAAAATAGCTAATTTGGATGGTAAAACAGATTTGTATGCTGTCTACTTCAAATACTCTTTTGTGTATTGCAAGACCCCACACTCAGTGTCCCATGCAATTCACAGCAACCTTGTCAGTCTTTTATGGTGAATGCCAGAGCACATCAGGAAATAACTACGGGGACTTACACAAAATTGTGGCAAGTGTAACTACAGGCAAGGCAACGTCCTGAGTAGAGCCTGGTAATTTTTTGCCGTCCTTAGCTTGCAAGGCTGATTTGCCTGCTGCTCCTCATAAACTGTGGTTAGTTCTAAGTTGCCACTATGAGGAAAAAGGGGATCCATATCCTAAAGACAACATCCACTCCCTCCCAGCTGGTTCCCATCTCAGAAGGGAAAGCAGCAGCATCCTTGTGCCTTCATGGCTGCAGCAGACTGTGAGTACAGGTACAGCCAGGTACAGACACAGCGCCTCTTCAACCTGCCTGCGACCTTCTGTGCATGTTTGTGCACCAAGGCTAAGTGAAGTCCTAAATCCTGAGCTTTCTGTGGCAGGAGGATGGAGCCCCACCTGTGTCTGGGCAGGCACCAAGGCTGAGGGCTGAGCCACTGCTCATACGTGAGCCCTGCTCCTGTACTGATGCAGGCATTGTGCACAGTGATGTTTAAAAGTAGCCTATGGTCAGAATTAGCAACTGCAATTTACACAACCCCAGTACTTGGTTGCTTGTCAACGATTCCCTCTGGTGGGTATTCCTTGCTCAACTTGCTCAAAGAGACAGAACCAGTCTTTGCCTGAAAAGAATAGGCTGGAATGTCTTTTTGTTTGTTTGTTTGTTTAATTTTTAGTTTTATTACATTTTATATTTATTTATTTATTTATGATTAAATGGATGTTCCTGTTCAAAAAACGATTCTCACTCTCACAGTAAAACAGTATATTTCATAATCCTTTGCTGTCAAATGTTTCCTATTTTACCCCTTCATTTGACATGCACAAACTTCTCCTTCTTACAAATCACCTGTTGGGACATATCTAACAAGTTCTAATTTACTAAATGCCCTGTCATTGCTCTCAGCCCTCGTTGTGCCTGACCAGTTGTGTTTAGAAAAAAAAGTTTCAACGTCCTTGACTGAACTTCCCAGTGGAACACAAGAGTCGTGTTTCATCTTGGATGGACACGTTACTCACGTTTGCTTCTACTAAAATCTTACCATCTGCTGACCTATTAGCCTCATGGCCTTTAATTTTCTCAGAAAAGGAGCAGGGAATGGAGACTGGAAATGTCTGTGGCATTCCTTGGCGATGGCGCAAGTTTGTAGGTGGCAAAGAGAAGTCTCATTGTAGGTTGGTGTTACAGGACAACAGTTTAATTTCTGATTTTCCAATCCTTTAGGTTTTTCCTGAGGCATCTGATGTGCTGTGTACCAGCTCTGTGCTGTCCTGCTTTCTGAGTTCTTGGTTTTTAGTGTTTACAGCTAAATCAGCTTTCTTTACGACTCTCCATATCATGGGTATAAGTTCCCAGAGGTGGCTGCTTGCAAAAAAGGAGGCTGTGTGTGTTGTAGGGCAGCAGAACTGAAACGTTGTCAACTTAGGAGAAGTAGCAAGTTGGGAAGCACAGTTTATCACCTTTATTGCTAAATAATGAGACTTTCTTTTAATCCCAGGCATTTCACAGCCCTTCTCACGTCCAGCCCCTGCAATGCTGTATGCATAGTTCACTGATTGTGGATCCGACAGAGTCTCTAAGGACCAGCAGGAAGTTATTTCATCCATTACATCAGCTGCTTTTTACATTCATTACAAGCGTTAGGCAATCTTAAAACGTATTTCAGCCATTATGGCCTTATTTCCTGTCGTCTTCCCCTAATAAGATAGATCCGTGCCCATAATGTCATGGGAGGCCTGGGAGCAGATAGAGGGGAGTGATGACTGATGGGTTTTGATGACAGAGGAAATTGGGGGTGTTGAATAAAGTGCTCAGATAATGGCTTGAAAACAATCAGAGGGGAGTCCTGTTTCAGGCAGTACGGCACCAAGCAGTTTAACCCATCACCTTGCAGCACTGGGAATGCCAGAAGCTTTTAAAAGATTCAGAAAGCTGCTGGCCAAGCCCTGAAATGAAACCACACTGGAGGCTTTGGAGGGCATGAGCTTGAAAGCCCAGACAGCTGGAAGCGAGGAGACAAAGGGACACCTCAAAAACATCACCATATGCTTCCCCGCGGGGCTCAGGTTTGTCCTGCAGGCAGCTGGCTTCTGCTCGAGTCTGGAGAGGTGGCTGGGTGGTCTGATTGATCTCCTAAGTGCACACCACGACGTTAATTAAACGCTATTAAAATGTCGCCGTGCCATTTCCAGGCTGGCTGCTGGTGTTCGGGTGTCCTGGTTTCAAGGTCCTCAGGCAGGGAATTGCTCTGGCACAGATGAAGTTATTTCATTGATTCATACCCAAAAAGATAACTGCTGTTGCAAAGTAAATTATGAAATCTTCATCAGGGCCTCTGCAATCTGTTTAATTAATTTATTGCAAGCAAGTATTGGTTGCTGATGTAGTCTCTGCTTTCTACAGATACAGATGCTTCACACTTTGTATTCTTCATAAAATGCCAGCCAGTATTATGTTGGCTTGCACAGGAGCATGCTGCCAGTGTCTTCAGCTAGTTGCCAGGAGCTCGTAATGCTCGGGGAAGGTCCGGCAGGGATGAGGCTCCCAATTAAGGGATTCATCCAAAGCCTTTAAAAGGAGCAGGCAGGTTTGCGCCAGTCGTTGTTACACAGGCTTAAACTCGTCGCTACAAAAACGTAGCCTTGCTTTGTCACCTGGCAAAAATAAGTGTGTTCCTTTTAAATCAATGTCGTCTTCGACAAGTAGCATATTGAGAAATGAAGGGATAAAGGGAAACAGGGACAAGATACATCGGCTTTAACGGCACCCTGCCTGTGAGCGGTGTGTTGTGACTGCAGAGATGAAGGCTGCATTATGCTTTTCAAACAGGAATGACTTGATATTATGGATTTTTGCTGTCTTAAATGTCTTAAATAGGACTATAGAGTTAATTACACCAGGGTGAAACCAAAGGTCCATCTAGTCCTATATGTAAGAGTCGCCAAAACCTGCAAGAATGTTCTGAACCAGAGCTGGTGGCTTTGATCTATAGTCCTTGATGGATTTTCAATTTACTTTCAAATTCATGCAAGTATTTTAAAAATCCGCGGCCTTCTGTGGCAACTAGATCCACAGTTTAAGTATGCAAGATGAGAACAAATGCCATTGGGGGGGGGGGGCTCTCTTTTTGAACAGGCCATCTGCTCCTCTCACGAGATGCCTCCCAGTTCTTAGATGTGCAGTTGGCTTCTTGATTTGCAGAGAGCTCAACAGTCTGTAATGACTAGCATCTTAAACGAGTTACTAAGATCTCTGGACCTCGCTCCCACTTTAACAAGAAGTACATCTTTTTACATTAAGGTCTTTGGAACTAGAGGTATCTGACTGCAGTATTGTTCTGCATTTTGACAAACACCTATTCAGTCAATAATTTCTGGGGGTTTTGTTTGTGTTTTTGTTTGTTTGTTTATTCTTACTAATTCATGTTCTAGTGATACAGAAAGCTGCTAACTCCTTAGTCAAGCAGGTAATGGTGGCCTTTCCCATTTCTGCCTGAAAGCTGTGCTGATTTTAGGTTTGCTTCCAGTGGCTAGGTGTCCAAGAGCTACTTTCCCAGGCTTGCATAGACAAAAGCTTTCTTTAGGACCAAAGCAATACAGCAAGTAGAGGAATTACAAAATCACCTAATTCATGTGAGTTAGAAGAAGACGAGTAGTACATACAATTTTTGGTACCCCATTTTGTACTCTTCTGTTTTAAGATGACTTCTATCATATTATCTAAATGTGTCTCTTACCTGACTTCCTATGCCAAACACTTTTCCCAGACAAAACTATTTCGAGAGCAATGATGTCTATGTCTTCTCCCAGCTGTATCAGAGAAGATGTTTTGGAGTACATAGCTACTTGTTGTCCAGATTTCAAACATCTCCTTCCTGGTTGTGTGATACTTGCTAAAGCTGTACATGGCAGCAAGAGATGTCCTGCAGACCATTCTTTGTGCTCATACGTCCACACTATCAAGTAGAAAAAGCAAAGTAATTAGCTAAAAACCATACCCATACAGGCTTTTTCTATGTCTGTGCTTAGATGATCACTGAAAAAGCTTGAGTAGGGTTGGATTTAAGCGATGAGATTATGAATCGGGGGGTTTCAGCTGCTTGATTTTCCATTGTCAAATATCTTGCTTTCACATTTCTAGAATTTCAGGGCAATTGACTTGGAAATCAGATGCAGCTTTATTTTGTAATAATGCTGAACAAAAACCATTTCAGTTGAATGACAGTAAACAGTGCATTAAGAAGGAAAAACAAATGATTATATACTTAAGCAAGATCAGTGAACAACAGAATTGGAGTCTTTCGTGCCTTATCAATTGCCTGCCTTGTGCTGCTTTTTGAGTAGCTACTTTGCATTGCAGAAGCCTGTTTACATAAAATACATAATCATGAAAATACATCTGTAACGGAAGGAGTAAAGACAGTCATATTAATAAATCTGTGGTTTGGTTTTTTGTTGGTGGTATTTTTTTGTTTTGTTTTGTTTTGTTTTTCATTATCTGAGAGAAAGAAAACAAATATCTGGTTTTTTATTTAGTCTATCAAATAGGAATATTCTTTTGGAAAAAATAGCCACTAGGAGATAATTGGCAATAAATTCAAAATGCCTGTTTTACTACTCTTCTTTTAACATAAAATATATAAATAAAGTTGCTTCAATTTCTACAAGGGAAGTCATGCTCAGAGCCAGAGTCATGACTCAAATGAAGTTAATAATCAGGTTGTTCTGAGTCTTAAAGATAACAATCATTAGTTTATAAGAGCACAGATTATTAATAGTTCTGGCTTTTTTACAACTGAATCATACCCTGGGAACTGAAACTGTGTATTTGTTTTCCTTTGAGAATACGGTCCTACAGAGCAAATACACTCTTCTTCCTGCTGAGTTTAATACATATATAACATAGGGCAGCAAGATTTTTCCAGATGGAGGAAAGCAGAATTACAAGGGTTTTATTGTTATGAATGTATTTGCTTACACTTATTGCAGTGCCTGTCTCTGAATTTTCTTCTGATACCTTTATAACTTAGCATTATTTCAGAGTATGAATAAAAACCCTGTTTCTGAAATGGGTAATGCACAGGAAACACCACAGAGGTATTGTATTGTTACTTTTTGTTGGATATCTGAGCTGCTAGAGCACCATTCATATATAAAATACATGTTCTTATTAAAGTTCTAAAACAGCACAGTTTGGGGGTGTATTCTATTGAAGAGTGATACCCGGTTAGTGATCGAAATGATTGCAGGGATCAGATCTGGTGATTCTAGCTTATTAAAAGAGCGTGAACCTGAGACTGCAATTTACTTCTCTTGTGTAGAGAATGTGAAGTAGCCTGGAAGGATGGAAGGCTTCTTCTGGTGCTGACTGAGTCCTCCAAGCTCTTCCCCTTGGCCTATGGCACTAGTGTGTTTTTTGCGAACAATACCTGTGCTATGCAAAAGAGAGAAAAGCGCTGATTTCTGTCCCACAACAAATTGTAGTATTTTTTTTTATTATTGTTTTTAAACAATGTTGGTATTTGAAGTCAGAACATTTTATCCTAAAATTTCAAAATGGTCATGCATTTGTCAAAATGCTGAAATGCTGGTTTAATGACAGATGTTTCTAGGTGGGGGAAAAAAATCCATAATTGCAAACAAACGTGTTCATAGGGAGGGAATTAAAAACGCCTGTAGAAGAACTCCAGAGGAAAACACATATTGTTGGGAAAATATTTCCACCAAAATACTCCTGCTAGCTCTGTTCAGGTTTATAAGCATTAAGTGAAACTGAACAATGCAGCACAGCTTTATAATTCTTTCCCAAGTCCCTTAAAATAAATAGATACATCACTGCTGGGGATGCAGAAACACAAGTCTGAGTAACTGCAGGGTGAGCTGTGCATGAAGTCTCAGCCTGTCGGCTGCTCTGTGCACCTGCCTGCGATGCAGACAAGTTAATTCATGTTAGCCAACCCTCAGGGCAGCTTTACCACAATATGTAATCACAGGGGGGGAAAAAGAGCAAAGCTTTCATGCTGCATATTTTGTCTTTGTCCGGCTCCTGAATCATTTAAGCAGCCATGCACATCTTTAAATGTGCATCTTTGAGCATCAGCACGCCCAATGGCATTCACAAAACAATGCCTGTTTGCCTCTTCCTGCGATGGCAGCTTTCCAGTGAAAGGGGCTTAATTTATGGACAGGCTCAGGTACAGCACAACGTGACGTGGTTCCTCTTCTCTTTGTAATGGGGACAGATTTGGCCTTTTGTATCAGGCTTGTAACTCCCTTTAAAATAACTGTCATTTATAAAATTGTCATGAATAGAAAATTGGGTGTCTTTCTGCAAGGATGCATTGTAGCCTGATATTGGATGCTGTGTCTAGTCTTTTTGTGCTCATTATAAGGCATCATCAGGATATGGGATATTTAATATTAAAGCCTTGTGATGCAAAATAATAGAATGTTCCTTGTTGTAGCATATTAAAATAATTCTACCTCTAAACTGTAGAGTAATGTATTTTCATGACTTCCATTCTGAATGTCAAATAATTCAAATACTGGCCATTTAAACTGGTGATTCTAACATGATCCTGATTAACTATACATGGCCGTACAGTTAATATGGCTAAATATACTATACTATATATAATATACATACATATACTATGCATACATATACTATGCATATATAGTATAGTAATTTTATGCCCCCACCCGTGAAAGAGCAAGTTGGTACAAGTTTGTATGTAGTGCATATAATTATTTTCTTAATCTTATTTGCATATTTAAGATTATGAACAACAATCACTTTTCAATGTAACTTATGTTACCCAGCTTACTCAGCATTGTGGGGAAAGCGAATCTACACCATTACAGACTTGCTATTTTTAAAATGACTTTTCTGTAGTGCGTGTGTCATCCTTGAACAACCAGTTCCCTTTCTGAACTCTCTGGCAGGTCAGGATCACAGCCCTGACATTTTTCAGCATCGGATACTGGCTACAGGTTATCTCCTACATACAACGAACCAGGAATCCAAATGACCTTGGGTTTGCTAACAGCAAAACACTTGGCTATGAGTTAAGAAGAGAAATAAAATGTAGCAACACTAAAACTAGATTAGCACTTAAGGAAAGTCAGATGGATTGCATAGCCCTGCAACACCATGAAATAATCTGTGTCCGTTTCAATTTATCGATGTTTTCAATGTGCTGCACATGCCACCAACGTTTTGCTTAGGGGTCAATAGTCAGTAGATGTTCCTATAATTTACAGGGATGCAGTGGCCTTTCCTAAGAGTGATTAATCCTGTGCCAGAACTCATCTGTGGTCTGTCCCCTCTGGAGCTGCTGTCTATCCATGACATGCAGACAGCTGGGACAGACAGGGTCCCCCCGCTTTCAGCAGCCTAATGGAGGTCAGCTTTATTTCCTTTGGGATTAACAAAAAAAAAAAAAAAAAAAAAAAAAACAGAGAGAGAAAGAAAGAAAAGAAAAGGTCTCTGAGTGGCTGCATGTAAGTACTACCAGTAGGAAGCCTAGTGATGAACATCTATTCTCCAGATTTCATGTTACGTCCGTCCAACAGTTAAGTAACATAGTTAACTGCCATGGACACGCTCAAAATTAAGGATGAAATATTTATGAGACTGGAGCTGGCTATTTGTCTGCATGAATGCCTATTTAATTCTATTTTGTTAGGAACTCTACTATATTAAAAGACCATTTTAAGATCACCCTTTTCAAGTAATGCTCACTGAAATTGATAATAAGACATCAAAAGATCAATGCCCTCTTTCATGGCATGCAGTTTAAGAATCTGCTTGAGCCTGGAGTATGCAATTGTGGATTTTGAGGGGTTTGTTTCCTTGTTTTAGTGTGAGGTGATGAGCTAAAACCTCTCTCTCTCTGGCAGAGCTATAGAGATATAGCATCTAGTTCCCCAGAGCTATAGAGATATAGCATCTATAGTTCCCCAAAGACTTGACAGTTGTGTTGCTGAAGGCTAGACAGGAGAATTGGATGCCCTCCCACAAAGTTACAGCTCATCCCATGAAATGCCTGAGCATTTCTGCAAATAACTGAACTTTTCATAACCCGGTCGCTTTGCTTCCTTTTCCTGGATGAGAACACAGAGCAAGCTTTGGGGCCACATGCCCTCCAGCAGAGATGATCTCCCATTTGCCCTGGGAGCAGGGGAATATAATCGCTGTCCAGACGTGTGCTTGCCCTGGCACTTCTCATGTAAAGCTTAATGAAGCAAACAAAGCTGTTTCCTCCTGCTGTTTAGCTGTATTTATATCCTTCTGCATCCCCACCCATGGCCCTGCTATTATTCCTCAGGCTGCTGAACCTGTTTATTTTTCAGCAACTGCCTGCCAGCCAGCGGCACCACTAATGCATTCCCCAAGGCACCCGGGCTGCAAAGGCGCTAGGCAGACACAGATGCCTATGGCATAGGAAGCAACTGCAAGCAAGCAGGAGAGCTGGCTACCTTGGAAAGCACAAACACAAACCAAATCTGCCCAAGAAATGGGGACCAAAGCAAATATTTCCATGGGTTGTGAAGGCTTACTCACTCTGCTGTAATACACAAAATATTTATCAAGCCATGCAATAAGAAATCCTCTTTCATTTGTAGCTTGTCTTTGTGTAAGAAGCAGCTCCTTTTCCCAGAGTGCGTTAGGCATTTACAGTTTTATGTGCTGGAGATATTTGTTGAAGAGAGCACCTAGCATGGCTCATTGTAGGGGAGGGTGGTGGGTAAACTGCTGAACACAGCTGTGGAAAACCCAGTGTGGAATTATGTAGGTATTGTGTCCTGTGGCAGAAAAACCATTCAGACCGTGTGGACCCATCTAGCTAATAAACTGAAGAATCATTTCCACGGATGCATTTAATGATTTCTGAGTAGGCTAATTACCTTTGTAGCTCACGGTACGTCACCCTGAAAAACATACCTGCCTTGCCATCGGCATAGAATCGCTGAACATGTAATATGAGCTTGATAGCAACATGGGGATGAGCCTCTGTTCATTACATCCACCTTTTTCAGTTAAAAGCTGGTTTCTAGCTTTTTGCAGCTGTGCTGTGGAGGGGAGAGCTTTTCAGTCTAACCACTGGAGATGGCCCACAAGTGCTGGCTGTACTAACGATGGGAAGGTGTCCTGTAAACCAGTGATTTCAGATTAATTCCTAATGCAAGCATGAGCCAATCACAGGAAATGTTACCTGGGCTGGCAGCTTTGAGATCTCTCCAAAGGGGCCAGGAGGTGAGTTGTGGTAGCCACGCTCTCTGAAAATAGCTTTATTGTCAGAGCAGATGCATGTCAAGGTTGGGTGATGGCTGCAAGACTGCTGGACCTGGTTTCTTAAGGTTTGCTTTTCTCCTTCCATATGAACAAGGAGTTTTCTAGACTGTATGCTATTCTTAGACCATATATATTTCTGTTTCCTGACAGCTATCTGTCTACCAGACCACTGCTTTGAAATTAATTCCTGTCACTAGCATTAAGTCTTGGAATAGATCTTTTCCCCATTTCAAGACTGCAGCGGGACTGTTCACGTTGGTGATGCAAAATCGAGCTCTACCAGCTCTGTTTTCAGTTGCAACCTCTGAACTTGCTCTGAACAGCAAGTGTCCTTGGCTGTTACTGTGAGTTATACAGTTAAGCTTTGAAGTATTCATCACATTAAAGCAAATACATCGGTTTTGGCTTGTCCCGGTCCAGTGCCAGGCTCCACAAGGAAAGCTGGAACCAGTATAGCTAGTGGGATCATGGAGACCAACTGCAGATATCATCCTTAACGTTTAAAAATAAACAGATTGTGTTATCCCTGAACAAAGTCAGGTTTTATTTTAGGCAAACATGAAATCTGAGCATAGCTTTTGAAAGATGCTACAGTGCTCCCATTACAGCATTGGGACTTCATGTGCAAAGATCGTGTTACCTTTATGTTTGGCTTTCATAATAAATGGAAGAAAGTGGGTTTTTAGAAATGTTTTTCCTATTAAGAGTTTATTATTTATATACAACGTTGATGTAGATATCTGCCTAAGGTATCTGGCTACTTAACACGAGATTCAGGTTATCTGCAGCATTATTTAGAAATGTTCCTTATTGTAGGTCATCAATGACCTACTAATATGCTGCTAGGATGAACCAATGACTCTTAAAAACTTCACCTAGGGTTTGGGGTTTCCATTTTGAAGTTGAATTTAACCCAGGAATGAACCAAGTGTGCCAGTTGCGTGGGACACTGCATGAACTGGTCTGACCCCATGGCTGGAATGGGAACTGTGCTGCCAAGCTCTCCTCTAACCTTCATAGCTAGGATGCTGCAAAGCCTTGCAAACAGGACTTAAAGGATGTTTTATTATTGTGGCACTCCATATTGGCTTGATAAACGATGTTTTTTATCTTACCTTTTTTGTTGTTGTTGTTCCCAAGAGGTATCTACCCAGATGGGGAAAAATACCCTATGCACTGAAGGCTGCCTTAATGCGTGCTCCAATGAAGTGTGAAGAAGGAAAATGATACAACACCTGAAAATTGAGAGGGGCAAAAGCAATTGCTTTTTTGTGATATTCAAAGTAGTTCAGGGACAAAAGAAGTTAAAATTCCAACCTATCTTCAGCTTATGCATACCTCTTCACATGCTGGTTGTGTTGTTTTGATTGAAGTAAGAATTTAGGAATTGTGTTCTTGGTTAATGACTTTTAAGGAAATATTTGATGACAGTAAAGGAAATTTAAGGGGATAGTGTGCACTTCTGTGGACCTCAACCTTTACACAGTATTTTAGAAATGTTAATGCTTGTTTCCAGACTAACCCTTCTGTGCTATGCCAAATACTTTTAACAAGTGGATACAAATAATCTGTTCAAGTAAAATAGACCTGTTTTTGTTTTTGTTTTCTAAAGAGAGAAATTGAGCGGCTATGGAAGCCTTAGCGTTCTTTGATGTGTCAGGCTGCCCAGTCAATAAAGGTGAAAAAGGAGCCCAGCCTCAGCATTGAGATTAACCCTTTGTTTCTGGATCTTTACATGACGGACTGGACCATGCTGCCTTTTCCAGTCCTGAGTTATTTGCCCTATTAAAGCGTTGTTATTGCATCAACTCTGTTAGTAGTCTTCTGGCTGGTTGTGAGCCTGATTTGTGATCATCAGGACTTCTCCTTTCCTACCCACAGCCCTGTCCCCTCTGCCCCGCAGCAGTTGATGCTCTTCAGGTTTAAGGCTCCGAGACTCCTCTCTCTATTTGCCCTCTAAGCACAAAGTTTTATCTGCAAATCCATTTGCTCTTGTGCTGCCAAACTACTCTGGCACAAATCCTGCAGCCAGGCTGATTTCCTTAATTTTGATTGTCTTCCCTGTTCTGCCATCTCTCTAAGTAAACAACAGTCCTACAGCTGTCTTTTCATTCCTTGACAGTCATTCATCAAGCTTGCATCTCCTTTCTCTGCCCAATATCTCACTGCTTTTCTCTTTTCTACAAGAAAATGGAAAAGATGCAATTCTCCTTGCTTGCTGTCCCACCTCCCACCACGGCTCTGCACTACTCCTTTGCTGTTGCAAATGCAAAAATTCTCACCTCATCTCTTCTAACCCATCAAGATACCTTCATGATTCCTGTTCCTATACAAAATTGCTACAAAAAGCAGTGAGAGAGAAGACTGGAATTAAACTGGTCCTTGAAGCATCATAGAGAGCTAGGGAGGTATACGAGAGCTTCCTTCTGTTCAGCTCTACTGGCCAGGTGGGGATGTGGCTGTCCCCAGTATTCTGCCCTCACCTTGACACTCCTCCACATCGATGAAGTACTGAGGCTGTGGTCAACATTCGTTTCATTTTTTTGTCTACATTTGTTCAGGCTGAAGCAAATGTTAAACGTTCATATGGCAGAACTTCCCTAATGAAGCAATTTCCCTGTGGCAGCTAAAGGGGCTGGCAGAGGTTTAAATTCATATAATTTTTATATTACTATAAAATTATTTTTTTTCCTCAGCCTCTGGGCTTTTAAAAATCAAGTTCTTGATTCCTTAAGTCTAAAGTTGTAAAATGCCTATCTTTAAGGCACTTGCTAAATTTCATTATTCCTCGATCATGTTACAATTAAGTGGAAAAAATGTTTTCAATTATAGAACTGGGAAGAAGTTGGAACACTTTCAAATATTTTTTGCCATGATCTTATAAAGATGATAATGACTATTAAAAGAGGTTAATCATCAATTATGCTAGGTGCTATTTTATTTTCCCATTCTGTAGTGTAATTTAAGGTGAAAGAGGTTTGGGAACTTCACAAAGAATTTGTCTGGAACTGTGCGATAACATAAGTCAGACCTTTTTTTTTTTTTTTTTTTTTCTTTCAAACAGAGACCATAAGCCACTGATAAGGATATAAACTTGGCAAGAGGGACTAAGTGTTAAATACAGAAAGAGGGATGATGAGTATTAGTATTTCTTCCAAATTAAGTTATCTATTCGCTTAGGTAACTTCAGTGTTGTCACTGGCCCAAGTCAACTCTGAGTGAAGAATCAGTACCATTAACAAGATCCCAATAATAATCTAGCTAAAATTCAGCAAAAGGCACTACTGTGAGAATACCCATATTTTTAATTCTTGAATATTTCTTCTGCAGTGCCTGAATGACTTTTGCAACGTGCTGTGATAGGGGGGGGTGGTGATGTCAGGTATGGAGATGAGCTGCTTTTGGTCCTCCATAGTAATTTTCAAAATTATTTTTCATCTTCTACACATGTGACACAGGTTAATAAACAAATATAATTAAGTCAGAAAGAAATAAACTTATAAAATTCTTTGCCAAGGAGCTGACAGATTGAAGACATACAGCTCCTAGAACCACCTCCCCTACACATTTGATTGCAGAAGTGGTCAATAGCATCTTCTCTCTGCGCTGAAAAGACAGTAATTAAGCAAGGCAAAACTTGATGGATGTATTTGGAGGTTAAAAGGAGTCTGTGCATCAGTCTATAAATAGCCAAGAAAGATTTTGCAGAAAGTATGCACAAGCTTTTATGCAAAAGCTGTGGAGTAGATCTTCGTTCCATCACCTGCAGGTCACTGGGAGGTAATATGTTTTATCTGCTGGTGAAGGCTGCCCTGTGACTTTAATATCTTGACCCTTGGACACTTTGAAATTTCCTCCAGTAATGGCTGAGACTTTTCAAAAAGAAATGGAATGGATTTGAAACTCAATATTACTTTGTTTTATTTCCAGTATCTTACATTACCATAGGTTAATGTAGTACTTTTAAAGTAAAGATGACTCTAGCTGTGATATTCTTTCCTATCTTGCATCTACAGTCCTCATCTAAAATTCTCTTAGTACTGTCTTCAAGATTTGCCTGAATATATCTGCCTTAAGGAAAACCAGGAGGCTGGCATAAAAAGGCATCTGGTTCCTGTTGTTTAGGTAACTTGGAGTTTGCACCATGTTTTTTGAAAGTTGTTAGTGCCAAAGTTTATTTTAATCCAGAGAGTAACCATTGTATTACTTAGCTCTTAATTAGTTGAATTTACTGGGGAAAGGAAGAGGTCACATACAGGAACTGGTACATAGAGATAGAGTAAAAACAACCAACTAAACAAACAAACAAACAAACATATGAATGTTGGCTGAAAGGAAGGTCTCTGATCTGGCCGCCTGCTTCAGGTGGGGCTGTTGTAAGTGCTAGATCAAATTCGTCATTGTCCTAATTGTGAAATTTTGTCCTAATCCTGAAAATCCCCAAGGATGGAGAGAGAGTCAGTCACCAGCTAATCTATAGCAGAACTGTACAACTCTCTGAATGAAGTTTTTCTGAAATTCTTCAACAAGTCCAATCTGAACTTTCTAAATGGCAACTCGTAGCTTCTGTCTTCAAAAAGCTGCCTGGGAAAGAATACCAACAGATGTAATTTAAACAAACAGGCTGGCATTTAACAGGGATTATTGTAGCTATTTGCTTCAAAAAGCTACTGAGCCCAATCTTTTGTTGTAATGAAAATGGGAATATATCTAATCTGCATAGGTTTCAGGGGAACCCACGAGAGCCAAGGAGTTGATCAATATGCATCACATTATCTGTTTGAATCTTAAATGTTGCATCCTGTGGCCTTTCTAGGTAGGATCCTGTAGACTGAGACAGATGTAAGTAACTTAGCATTTTTTGAGAAATCCCTCTACCTAATGGATTTGAAAGTATTTTGATCACTGGGAAAGTCTGAGGCTTTTGTGCTGTTGGTTTACTGCTCTGATGCTACAAAAATATTACAGAAAGATTTAGGTTTCAAATTAACCCCAGAATGTGTCCTTGAGCAAAGTCTCATTTTACAGATAAAGATACTGCCTTTCTAAGCCAGGGCATCTCAGGGGAATGCAAGCTAATTTATAAAATGTTTTATGCTTTTAAAATTGAAGTATTTTAGTTAACCTTATAGCCCTCTTTTTGCTCTTTTTTTTTTCTTCCTTTTATGGAAGTAGAAGATAATTTCCCAGACAGAGATGCCAGATTAAGGATACTGAAAGTGTGGAAAGAAAGTATTTTAATTGTCAGGAGCTTTTATTTAGTGGTGAGACACCGTAACTGTTCCTCCCAGCATTCAAGAAAAGCATTAGAACAGTTCCCAATTTGTGTTTATTCATTTTCTCTCCAAGGCCATGATAATGACCTCAAGATACCATCCCAAGCCCAGATCCAGGCTGGGTAGGAAATGGATGGAGAGCAGCTCTGAGGAGAAAGACCTGGGGTGGGTGGTTGTTGAGAAGCTGGACACAAGCTGGCAATGTGCACTTGCAGCCCAGAAAGCCAGCCGCATCCTGGGCTGCACCAACAGCAGTCCCTCCCCTGTCCGCTCTGCTCCTGTGTGACCCCACTTGGAGCCTGCGTTTAGCTTTGAGGCCCCAGCACAAGGACATGGATGTATTAGAACTAGTCCAGAGGGGCGCACGAGGATGGCCAAAGGGCTGGAGCCCCTCTGCTCTGGAGCCAGGCTGAGGGAGCTGGGGGTGCTCTGCCTGGAGAAGAGAAGGCCCCAGGAGACCTCCCAGCAGCCTGCCCGTGCCTAATGGGGGATGCAGGAAAGCTGGGGAGGGACTCTGTGTCAGGGGGTGTAGGGATAGGGCAAAGGGGAATTGCTTTAAACTAAAAGAGGGTAGGGCTAGATGAGATGAGGAAGAAATTCTTGCCTCTGAGGGTGGTGAGGCCCTGGCCCAGGCTGCCCAGAGGAGCTGTGGGTGCCCCATCCCTGGCAGTGCCCAAGGCCAGGCTGGATGTGGCTGGGGGCCGCCTACGCTGGGGGCAGGGGGCCCTGCCCATGGCAGGGGTTGGAATTTGATGATCTTTATGGTCTATTCCAACCCAACCCATTCTGTGATATTATCACAGAACTCATCTCCCAAGGGTGATGAGTCAACCATAGAAAGCAGACTTTAGTTCAGACCCCTAGACCCAGCTATTTTCCCATGAATAGCTGGAGCTGAATAAGTTCTCAGTTTGTGTGTGAAGTTCCAGCAATTTTGGTGGCACTGCTGTCGGCAGTATTTATATGCTCAACTGTCTATAGCATTTCAAATTATGTGCACTTTAATGCCACGCTTTCCAGTATTAGCTTTTGTCCTTCGCTTTTCTAACCAAAAAAGAATATTTGAATATATATGATTAAGTTCCCTCTCGTTTCTAAAACACAAGGGGAAAGTGGTCATGTTTATTTGAAAAACATTGCTCTTCCAAAAAGAGAAAATCACCATGTGCAGGGAATTAGTGAACGTATGAGCTAGCAGCCGTATGGGAATCCAGGGGGCTGGATTTGTGTCCTTGAGAGCCCTGGGCCAGCAGAGTGAAACTTTATGGCCTCCTGACTCATTTAGGATGTTCAAAGTCAGCTGGGTTTTCTGCACAGCACTGCTTTGACACATAGGCAAACCTGTGCATTTCAGATTTAGCAAGAATAAAAAAGCATTCATTTCTTGGAGGTTATTTTTCACAAACAGCAGATCTAACTTCATATTGTGAGGTGTTAAAACTATCCCAACAGATGGTAAGTATTCATTTCCATAGGCATGGTTTATTGGATAATTTTACACATGAAGTCATCCGCTATGCTGGAATTTATCATGGTCATCAACATAAATTTCATCTCATTCTTGTATTATGAACATATGACAAGCTTTGTAAAATTACGAGAATAATAGGATTTCATGTGTTCAGAGGGCAGCAGGAGCCATGGTCTCTTGTAGTACTACAACCACAAAATGAAAATGAGCAGCACAGCTAATAGGAGGCACATTATTAATGAGCATGCAGCTTAGAATAAAGATGGCAAGTTTGATTCTAGGCTTGGATAAGCTTTAGTAAAATTTGTTCACTAGTAGCATTGCAGTCTTTTGCCAGTTACTGCCCTGATTCTTTGCAAATGTTCCCTTCTGTCTTAATCTGTTGGGATTTATGGCCTTTATATGACACCCTCTGCAGTGGATCAGGACCTTTCAGGCAATAACGCTTTGAAGGTTAGGCCATCTCTTCTGAAATTGGCCCCTTCACTGACTGTGTCTGGAAGCTGTAGGGACTAACAAAAGGTAGGTCATGGACATAGGTTTCTCACCTTCCAAAATAATGTGAGCCTGCATGTGGGCTTCACTCAGGACGTATGCATGGTGCATACGTGCACAGGCAAGGCTGAAGGATCTGAGTTTTCTCCAAGTCTGAGGAAATGCTGCTTATCCAATTTGGTTGTCCCTTCCTACCTCCATGTTTTCCTTGTCTTCATTTCTCTATGCAGTGCTAGGTTTTAAGCCTTCATGATAGCTTTGTCCAATTTTGAAAGGAAAAAAAAAAAATTACAATTAGATTCCTACACTCATTCCTAGAACAAAATACAAAAAATTCATTGGAAATGAGCTTTCATTACATAGGCAGATAACAAAGCAATGTGTTTTCTTCCCCAGGTCCAGGGGAACATACAGGTCACTGATGCTTTCAGTTTTGATCTGTAGAGGTATTGTGCTGCTTGTCTGTAGGTTGCAGTCCAAGTGACCGTCCCAGTCATCTTTTGGTTGCGGAGAATGAGAGAAGTAGCTTTTGTGTTGCTTTTCCAATTTTCATTTGAAAACTTGAAAGATATTTTTTGCATGTCCTACTGGTGTTGAAGTCAGAATGAGAGAGGTACAAGACTTCTGCCTCTTTTCTGCTTCAGTGGGTCCTGTATTTTTAAGCAGTTGGTCTGTTCTGGTGACAGTTTGGTCTGAATAAGCTGTAAAGAAACAGACATGGAACAAATTCTTCTAATTTTATTCAAATACAATATTTCACTAGACTTCCTTGAGTTATATAGCTTAAGCTAAAACTAAACAGAACCCCCAAGTTCTTAATCTGATTGTTTAATTCAGTTCAAGTTAATCAGAAGAGCATCTGTTTTCATTAGCTAGACTTTGATCTCAGATTTTATTCATGCTATTTAACTGGATGAAATTCTGCTCATTAATATGTTTTGAAAATTAATTGGTTCACTAATAACAAGACTTTGTTCCTACCAAAATCTTTGATTCTTTAACAAGGTTAAAATATCAGTATATCCCGAAGTGAGGTAATTATTTGAAAGAGTGTGAATTTTTTTTCTATTCCCTGTTTGTATTTATCTCTAGTGACTTATTAAATAATATGCTAAAGTGCAGCTGTAGAGTGCTTCATGAAGAAAATGGGTCACACACCATCTCGTGTGGCTCTGTGTGCCAAATTCTGTTGCTTCCATTCTGCAAATTGCTTTTCTGCAAGCAACCTTTTCAAACTTTTGTGGTTTGCTACTTTTTATTTCCCTTTAAAAATACTTCCAAAGAGCATCTTTTCAAATTTAACATGTTAGAAAAATTAGAAAAGCAACAATAATATGCATGTGCAGATATGTAGAAAGTCTTCTTAGCTTGTATCGTTAAATGCTTATACAGCTTATACTGTTCAACTTATATAACTCAATACTTATAACTCAACAGCTTATACTTAAGCAGCGTATATTCTTCAAAACTTAATAAAATTTGACACCTGCTCTGTTCAACTGCAACACACATATGTTGAGGAAACCTGTGCACAGGTAGCTGGTTTCCTCTTCATACAAGCAACTTTCTTCGTCTTTTGACTTTGTCTAGATTTACCCTATCTGATCAATGATGGTAGAGGGGAACCTTGTGCAAAGCAGGATTGCACGGCTCCAGTTTGTAGAACTCCTCTGATTTGCCCCAGATATAATTGTCCTTGAATGTGATAATTAGCATTTAATCTACCTTAAAAACACTCTTGTTGGCTGTTCAGAATAGCAGCATAATGCATGTGGTAGGGTACCTGAAGGGCAGCTTTTCTTTCAAAGTAAACTCCTGAGTTGTTTCACACGGGCACCATTATTAATGACTTGCCAGTGAGACACTGCTTCATGACTGATTTGGAGTAAATTACAGGAATAACTGCTTTAAGTCATTAAGTAGATTTGGCAAATAAGTAGGTATTAGCTACCTGCTTATTAACTACCAAGATGTGGTTGATTTGTGGGACTGCATCTTTGCCTTACTCTCTGCCAGCTGCAAGGCTGAACAGTGTTGTATGAGGAGTATGGCACACACAAGAAAAAGCCCCAAACATGCACATAAATCCAAGACTGGCTCCCCTGTAGTACCACTCATGTCCCTTGTGTTTTGGCTGCCAGTGCTGTGAGTGCGATGGGTGAGCACTGTGGCCTCTGTTCTTCTTGCTTTGCAATGGGAGAAAACGATTATCACAGAATGTTAGGGATTGGAAGGGACCTTGAAAGGTCATCCTAGTTCAGTCCCCCTGCCAGAGCAGAAGGATTTGGGGGTCTGGGAGAAGTTGTGTTTTCCCTGCAGAGGCTCTATGCAGTAGCATAAGAGCAGAGAAAAAAAAAAAAAAAAAGAGTGGAAAGAGGGTTAAAAAAATAAAAAATAAATAAACAACACAAGCACAAATGGGAGAAGTCTTTATAACTGCTGCGATACAGCAGCAGAGTGAGGGACTCTTCGATCATGCCTGCACACATAGAACACCCTACAAGTGTCATCTGCAGGACTTTTAAGACTTGGTAATTGTAAATGTGCAAGTAAACTTTGTTGCAGAAGCTGCGCTGAATGCAGCACAGACTCATGCAGTCTTGATAAAGGAAGTCAACTAAAAATTCAAGCAGTTGATACAAATCCTGAAGAGAGAGGATAGGAGAGGAGGAGGCTTGGGAAGGAATGAGCCAACTTAATGCCAAGAGCACTGTTGCCAAAGAAATGATATCTCCATCTTCGGCTACAACTGAATTACCGTAGCTTCATCCCAAAAGCTATGATTGTAAAAAGACCAGGGCTGGAAAGGAAGTTTTGTCATGTGCCTTCGTGTGGTCCTCCGGTAGGCTTTTAAGACTGCTGGAATGATTTGGTTGGACTTCCTGAAGAAGACATGCTTTGGTCCCTCAGCCACCTGCACCTCCTCACACGCTGTGTTCGATTTACACTTCAGATTGAATTAGCAAAGTGATTGTCATTGGCGTGTACTGCGGGATGCTCGGCAAGATGTCAGCAAATCCAGCCGTGACGAGATTGGGGCAATTACAATGTTTTAAACCAGATAATGTTCCACACACGAGCCAGTAGCACAGGATAAAGGAGATATTTATCTCTTTTTCCTCTTCACCCTTAAAAGACTGTACAATGAATGATTTCAGTTGACTATCTGTAGTGTATCTCCTAAATGCATTCTCGCAGCTGTTCTGCCTTTATTGGATTTCCCTTCCTAGCCAGATGGATTCCCCAAGGGACAGCAGAAAGTAGAGGCTCTGTACGAGTTTCTCTGCTAAAAAGGCAGAGCAGAGCCTGCGTCAGATAATAGCCTACAAGTACTTGACTCTCAAGTATTCTGTATGCCCCAATGCTTCCAATAATCCCTATGTTTCCCTGAAGCAATAAGAAAAGCTGATTAAAATTAATAGACGTTTTTTTTTCAAAACATCTCAGCCTGGCTGCATGCTCCTGTGGTTTAGTAATTGATGTTTTGCGCTTTCAAGTGTTAACACCTGGGTGAACAGCTGATGAGAGGATAGCACTTCTTGTGGGTTTATAGGCAGGCTTCCCAAGTTCATCTGCTACATTCTGTGATGCTACCTGCTTTTTGAAAAATGAGACTTTGGTTTCTGCATTGCGACTGACTCATATCTAATTGACCAGCCCAGATGCAGTCATTAGAAAGGGCAAAGGAAATTTTGTTTTTGTGGCTTTTGTTAGCTGTTATTTGTGAGTCTTGATAAGTGCTATTTATCAGAAAATGTGGTACATTGTCTTGCATCTTTAGCAGAATGCTGCTAGTACTTAGCTTTCATATGTGTTTAGCCAACACATGACTTTAACGAGTATGTTAAAGGGATACCAAGAGATTCAGATCAGGTTTGCAAGGAATGAATCAGAATTTCACATCTTCAGAAAACTAATTGAGCAGAAATTGCATTCCCATGGAGACTCTGATATCTCGAGAACACCTAGTGGTACTAGTACTGCCAAGCAAAATCCATATTGAATATTAATATACTAGTGCATATTAATACAGTAGTAAGAATATGTGTAACGAAATGTAACTCTAGGCTTCAGGATTACTTCTGCAGGCCCTGAATGAGTCTTAGACTACTGTATTCAAAAATACTCTCGATAATTTCACTATTGACTTCACTTCTATAAGTAAGGTTTCTAGGCTTGCCATGGCTCTCATTGCTGCAGGTAAAATGAAAGTTGGAGGTAGATTCAAAAATTAAAAATAAAATAGAATAAAAAATTATTTAGTGCAGGGTTTGCATTTATAAGTTATAGGAGACGACATAGGCTTCAATGTAGTAAAAAAGTACAATGTAATCCTTGTGCTAGTTGTTCTGTAAAGTTCTATGAGAGTTAGAAAAAATGATACCCATAAATTACAAGTGTAGCCTATTTAAAATTCTGCTCTGCTCAGCAGTGGTTTACTGGCATTTGAGCTAAATAATGATTGTAGTGATGAAAGCCTAGGTAATCCTTCTGTTACTGAATACTTATAGAAAAGGTTTCTTTTCCTTGTTCTGTAGCTGCTATTATTGAAACAGTGGGATTTATGCAACTAGATATGACAACAAACCATAAGCAAACCCCCAGCAGTTTGCTTCAGATAGAATTTGGGCATAAAACCTGATACTTCTTGAACTTTATCCCTTTCCAGCTCTGGATAGATATGGTCTTCTTCATATATATTGAAGTAAAATGCAGGTTAGTGTTAAAAGAATTTAAAATTGTTAGATTCTAACCTGCTTTGATTTTCTCAATCATTTTATTTAAGCTTAGACTTGTGTTTCTTCTTCATCTAACCCTATGTTTAAAACTTTGCATTTGTAATCAAATTTAAATAAGAGGTGTCTCATTTTAGGACTGGAGGTGGTTTAACACTGATCCATAGAGGCACTTTACCCCATCAGAGGAGGAGCTTGGACTTGCCTTGGTTGCATCCATGCACAAGTCCCTCAGCTCTCCAAGTTTTATGGCTTCATATCAGACCTCATCTGTCCTTTGAGGTTCAGATTTGAATTACAAATGCTGTACTTACTGGGGCAAGTCTGCCCCACCTGAAGTGGGAAATCTTCACTGGGTTTATTTAAAGCCATATAATGCGTTAGGACTGTTGCATGGGACTGTGGCATACAGAGGATTTTGCCCCATATGCGGGTGGTAACCATCCAAGAAATAGTCTGTGGACCAAGGGGCTGAGAAGCTGCAGTCCTGCAAGGCAGTGCCTCTGCGTGCTGGAGGTGGGAAGGAGGGGGAGCATAAATTTGCACCTGCTCATACTCACTGATGCAAGCAGTTCTAGTATTTCCCATAATAAATGTCCTAGTCTTCAGACATGATACTGGAATTCATCACAATTTGCTTTTAAATACCTGCATGGCTGATCTAAATTACAAAAAATGGAAAAGTAAGTATCTTGAAAGAGTATAATGGTTTTAAACTATGGCTGTAAGACATAAGGTAATTGCTTAGATTTTTATTGCGCATTCCCTGGTACTTGCTGCTGAATCTTCCACCTTGATATTCAGGTGTTCATCAGTGTATGTCATATAAAACTAGCCCTTGAAGCAATAAAATCCATCTTATCAGGGAGGTATATGTTCATCCAGAACAAGAGCAGCTCCGCAGTTTGCCCCACCACCACGTTGAGAAGAGCTGGTATAACAAAGTGCTGTTGAGGCATGAGACTGTCACCATGATAAAGTGCCTAAGCTGTCAATTGTATTTTATGCAAGTTGTCAGAGTCCTTCAACCTGTTTTGGTGGAAAATGTCAGAAAAAAGGCATGGAGGAAGCTACTGCAGGGTGCTGCCTCTGTGACGGGCTGTGGAGGGAAGGAGCTCCAGCTGCTTTCGTTGCCCATTAAAGCAATAGTGATATTCATCACCAAGATGTTGTCTAGGACAGGAGGCCAGGAATGAGGATCCATCACTTTCCTCCTGGGAATATGATAGGTGACAACTCTAATTGCTCTCTTAACACTTTTATCTTACTCCCAGCAACATAATTTCCTGTAGGTCAAATAAATGGCACCCCCAGCGGGGCTAGAAATAATTTGTTTCTTTTCACGTCAGTTTAGTTCCTTGGGTAGGATTTTCACAGTGACAGAGAAGAGCTGTTCACAGCCACTATTTATAACTCTCTTAGAAGTATCAGTTGTAAAACTTAATTTAAAGTTGTTAAAAAAAAAAAAAAGCATTTTTATCAGCATGGTATACTTCCAGTGGTTGTAATATTCTCAAATAATAAATATGAAGGATTAATCCTTTTATAAGAATGTATTACAGTTTATTTTGATATTTTTACAGCTGGTATATAGAGCAGGCTCATGGAGAATCAAAAGTATTTGAGATGCTTGCCCTGTGATTCCTTGTTTTTATTGGGATTTACTAAGGAATATATTATTGAAAATGAGATCCACATAATCTTGTGGTAGGGCTATGTCACATCCGATGTGCACGACATTGCTTAAGAGCAATAATCTTCGTTGGTTGAAGATTAGGGTTTTTTTGGTTGGTTGGTTGTTTTTTTTTTTGTTTGTTTTGTTTTGTTGCTGTTATTTCAAGATTAGGCTTTATTTTCAACAGTGTTACTAGTGAAATTCAATTAATTATTAGAAATTTTACTTTTTCTGATCCAATTAAACTATAAACCAGAAGTTTGATGTAATACTTAAGTCAATGTTTTCCAGAATACTGTATGTTTTGCTTTTATCACAGGAGCAGAGAACTGCTCAGATCTGGAGTTAAACTGGTCCAATCTCTTCCTCAAAGCAAAGCCAACTTTTCTTCATGAAACGATCTTGTGACTGAAGTGGAATTGGACCTATTAACTATGAGGTTTTGGTTTGTTTTTGTCAGTTAGTAATTTATCTATTTATTTATTTACTAAATCTAGAGTAGACAGTAGACGTGAGGTGGTTGTCACAGCTGGCCAGGGTGTGCCTGCAGGCCAAGGTGAAAGTACATGACAAGGGAACCACAGCAGATATAATCCATCTGGGTATGAATACAAGGTTTTATGTGGCAGCAGATGCAGAAATTAAACAGCATGAGATGGAGATTAGTGAAAGAACTGTAGAATGAGTGTGAACCAGGTAGTATGAAGAGTTCTCACCATGCTGGAGTAGAATCTGGTAGAGTTCATTAAGCAAGGTCTTACAACTAATTCTGCTTAATTACTGTCATTTAACAATGTTGGCATTAGGCTGATACCGTTAATTCAGGAGGCACTGTTCACAGACGGCAAAGATCAAGGTGTTGTACTGAAGGAACTGGGTCACGTATGTCTGAAGAGTCGATGTGCTTAAAGGCTAGCGTACACGAGTTTGACTACAACTCAAAAACTCATGGGCATGGAGAAAGGGATTGAAGTCCAGTGTTGACTGCAAAAATTGCGTGTGAGCCACCAGTTCGATGAAGCAGTGAAATGGCAAGTACTGTTCTAGGTGACATCAAAAGAGGTTTATTCAGGGGGGGAAGGACAAGGTTGTACTGTTGTACAAAACCCCAGTGAGATCTAATCGAGAATATTCCAAACCACTGAGGACACATAACCTCATGGAAAATGAACTCACACTGGTATAGGTACAGAGAAAGGCCAGAGACTAAGAGAGCCTAAGACAAAAACATAGGACACCTAGATTAATTTATGTCAGCAAAATAAAATCTGAAAAGCTTTTTGGGCTTTCTATGTGAATATATCAACAAAATACCTGTTTTTACTTGCAAACTGTATTTTGGTCCAGGAACAATTATGTTTAAGCTTGCTCTGAGTAAATTTAGATTGAGAAACAGAAAAAGCACCTGACTATGAGAGAAATGAGTTCTGAATGCATCTTCAGTGGCTATACTGGCAAAACTGATTTTGATTTAAAATTGGAAGTTTGTGAACGGTACTATATGGCATATCTGAAATGACAAGAATGTTGACTTTGCTGTCCATTAAAATAACTGAGCTTCCATGACATTCAGGAAATTCCCACCAGGTCCACGGGATGTCCCAGAGCCAGAAGTGAGGGTCCCCGGGAGATGGTACTGTTGTATTCCAGCTCCAGAATTCAGGGAAATCAGATCTGGTGGAAGTCTCTGTTCAGTCCCAGCTCCACAGACCCAGAAATCAAAAGCAATTGAGTTTCAGTTTGAGATCCAATTCTATATACTAATGGAGTCAATAAAAATGCATATATCTGCTTTTCTTGACAGTAAAGAACCATTGCATTACTGTGCCTTAATACAGTGAAGAGAGAGAAAGTGAACCCAAAGTTAAATTAAATGTTTTACCCTAGAAAATTGTGGAACATTTCAGCTAGAAGACTCTAAGATACAAAAAAAAAAATAAATCATGATATGCTATACAAAACCTTTTACATGAAAATGAACGGTAAAGTAAAATAATTGAAGGCAGTCGTCCAATTTCTCCCACTTTAACTAAGCAACTATGAAAACTAGAATGTAAGTTAACTTATGGTGCACGTGTTGTTACAATACAGCTTTCTACACATGTGGGAAAAGAATAAAACAACACAGCTGGAGACAGGATATCTCCTGAATGAAAAGGCAGCCACACCTGGACTAATATAAGATGTAAGAAAGCCAAAACCATTATTCTTAATACAAGATGTAAGAAAGCCAAAACCATTGTTCTTTATGGGCATTGGTGAGTGCTTAGTTGTCATGTCCTCTGGTTTTAGAGGATTTGAGCCTGAATTCACTCAGACAAGTGGAGACGGTCGTTACCAGCTGCAAAGCACCATGTGTACTTCTAGTGCAATTCAGCTTTCAGACATAGCTAATCATTTCCCACTGAAATAGATTTAGAAAAATAAATACACCGACCTCCGCAGTAATTAGCATTAACTACATAAATGTAAAATGTCATGCAAATGAAGATGGGTGCTACACAGCTGCCTCACTTCGAAGAGCAATGAAATGCTCTGTATCACCATGCAAGGAGACAGCACATCTTTGCACTAACTAAATTCTAGAGTGACTTTTAATCTGTGAAGAAGTCGTGGTTAAAAATTAGACGGGACTGCCTAGTGTATCAGTAACTTGGGGGTTATATTTGTTTTAAGTTGTGATGTATTCCTCTGTTGTCGTTGTTACTGAAAGAAAACTGTAAATGCTGCCTTAAAACAAATTTCCCTCTGCTCACCTAGGCTGGGTGTAGGTGGAGCGTGAAATCTCATCTGGCTTGTTCAAAGTTTTTGGTTTCTTTTCAGGCTGCAGCAAATCGATTTTTCAGATTTTTCACTTTATTTTCTAAGACTCTACTACGCTGCCCTCCAGACATTACATAACTGGCTTTGTTTTTTTGATGTTTGTTTTGTGTTTTAATAAGTATATTAAAGGAGTTTTAATAAGTATAATGGAGTTTTAATAAGAATATTAATGGCATATTCAAGCTTTCATGAGCAACACTTTTCAAAGCATACCATCTCTTCCTTTTTGTTACTAGTAGAATTGTTTGTTCAATGAATGCTTTCTAATGGGTAAAAAATAAGAAATTTTATTTCATGACAATGTCTTTCACAGGCAAATTGTGTCATTTGCTTTTTGCTGTGGTTGATTCATGCCGTAAGCAGTTGTTCTGTGCTATGTAATATTAGAAATGCAGCCATTGCAAAGCTTGGCAGGTTTTGCAATTAGTCAGTGGTTGCTTAACAGATGAAATCAAGAGGGAGCATCTGAAAGAAGGGTGGATTTCCAGTCCCAGCTTGACAGCTTTGACAGACCAGATGGGGCTGAGGGCTCAGCTGCGCATAGGCTATCACAGGTGGTTTCGGATGAGGCTATGCAGTCACCTGAAGTGAGCGCGGTGCCGTCCTGGTGCCGAAGCGGCTGACCCCAAGCTTCCCCGTTCCTTCCTGGCCACTGCTCCCCTCCTTTAGCACTAGTGGCTATGGAGCAAGTCACACTGACCTAAGTGAAAACTAAGCCTGCAAAAAATTTGATTTATCATAGATCAGTTTAAAGTGATCACAGAGCTGCACTCGTGGACAAACTATAATATCTGCTCTATGTGCACACAAGTGAGGAAATAAGACTGGAGGAAATGAACGGCTTCGTGTCTTTACTGATGATAAACTTAGCCCATAATTTTCCCTCCTCTGCTATTACCATCATAAAATAACAACAGAACAAGGAATTGAGTAGGCAGACCGAACCACAGACCCGCCTGCTCGTCAGTGCTGCAGCCCGGGATGCAGCAGGGGATGCTCAGTCTGGCTCTGTGGGAGTTACGCTGCCGCAGGGGAGCAGAGCCTGGCAGCGTGCAGCACAGTGGGCTGATGGAGTCCCTCTAACTCTGCAGGCTGACAGAGTCCCTGTAACTCCTCTGCGTGCAGCCAGCACCTGCTGCAGCCTGCTGAAGGTTGGCTCAGGTCTCCCCGTGTTGCAACACTGAGCAGAGCTCACATGAAAGCGCAAGCTGCACAAGAAGCACAGGCTGGTAGGGTCTTAAAAGAGCTAATTGCATCAGTGGGAAGCTTTGAGAAGTTTTTGGAGGATACTGATTTCTCGCAGCAGCCCTGCTAGCTAGTCTGGAAGCTATCTGTGAAACATTGCTTAATGAGACGTGAAAAGACTGCTGAAGAAAAAGCAGCAGTGAGTGTCTCCGAGCTCCCTTCCTGCTCGGCTGCATCCGATGCACTCACATCAGCAGGCGCCACTGTGGTCCCTCGCATCGTTAACTGTTGGCATTCGGGATATTAATTTTTTTGTTCTAGTTCAAGATGAAGAGTTTGGACCCTGTCTGCTATTGCCCGTGGTGCTTTTGTTCCCCTTACTGGTGTGACACTCCATGCAG
Organism: Oxyura jamaicensis; assembly: GCF_011077185.1. Taxonomy (NCBI): domain Eukaryota; kingdom Metazoa; phylum Chordata; class Aves; order Anseriformes; family Anatidae; genus Oxyura; species Oxyura jamaicensis. Next base: position 1,086,714 of record NC_048898.1, read on the forward strand.
CAAATAGGAGAGAAAGGGTTTGCTGTAATTAGCCAAACTCCTTTGGAGCGGAAGCAAATGCTGAGCTGGGTGCTGGCATCAAGGTGCTCCCACGCTCCCAGACACAGGGAGGAGATGGCTGAGGTCCAGGGTCCACCCAGGTTGCTGCCAGCAGCAGCAGGAGAAGCGACAGAGGAAGGGCTGCAAACAAGGTTACAGCATCAAGCATGGAGAGATGGGGCTGGACACAAGCTATCTACATTGTAAATCCAAGGTCCAGCCTAGAAATAGGGCCAGAGATAAAGTGAGACAGCTGTACCTACAGCTGAGGGTCCCAGGCTGAGCTGCAATGGGGCTCTGGGCCATGGGGGAAAGTTGTGGGATGGAAGTTCCAGGTGAGGCTGCTCAGGGCCATTAAAAGCCCATTGGTATATGTAGGGCAAACTGTACATTGTGAATATAAATTTGACATGAATGAGAACAGTCGGGTACTGTGGAAGAAAGTCAAAGGATCTGTGGGGTGACAGTGGATGCAGTGAATTTGGCCTACAGAAGTGAAGAAGAGGTGGGTGGACCTGCAGTAGCATGGGAATGAAGTCAAAATGGGCACAGTCCCCAAGGCAGAGGTACCCAGATCCTCTGGTATGGTTCCACTGGTATAGTCCGTTTCAAAAAAAAAAAAAAAAAAAAAAAAAAAAAAAAAAAAGTGAATTCACAATAAATCCTTTAAAATGTATTCTCAACTGAAGGAGTCCCTTATCCTGCTGAAGGCAGGCCAGTTATCCTTGCTCTGAGACATGGTTTCAATATGCAAATAACATCACTTATTGCACCAGCATGGCAAAGAGCATTTATCCCAGTACTCTGAATGTACAAAGAAGCTGAGCAAGAAAAGGAATGTAACAATTACAAGAGTGAGAAGTCACTGAAGGGAGAAAACAAAACAAAAACAAAAAAAACAAACAAACAAAAACATAGCTATTTAAAGACCTCCACCTGTAAGGAGGAGTTTAGATGCAGTTTTTTCCCTAGTACTTTTATTGAAGAATCTCCTGTGTTAACGTGGGGCTTGAGCTAGAAAGACGGCAAACAAATCATGATGCTGGCCCGTTGTCCAAGTGGCACAGTTAAGGATAATACGATCCCTGCCTCTGCAGCAATGACAAGCCCGTGGCTTTATGAGCATGCCAACCCTGTAAGTACGTTAGGCCAAAATGACGCAGCATGGTCAGTTCTTGAAGAGAAGCCAGCTGCCGGTTTTGTTACTGCTGAGGCTAATCGCTGGCTCTATAATCTAATGCACCTACCTCATTTAGGCTGTGGTTCATTGGTTTACCCACTTATAAAATACACTTGCAAATATTATCATATACCTTAGCTGCTCCTGAGGTTTAATTGTGATCATGCAAAGCTCTTACATGTTTTTAAATGACATTACATAAGCCCAGAGTTGATTTTGTTAATGTGTAATACAACTCAGTGCTTTAACTCTCAGATCACACAGTGTGATTTAATTTTAATGTAGCTCTTTTCAGCAATAATGACAAAATAGTAACTTACTGCTCAGGAAAAGTGCACGTATGTTAAATTAGTCATGGCAGAGGTCACAGATTATTTCCTGAGTACTTAGCAATTATCAATTATAGATTAAATACAGCGAGAATATACTGAAAATGATAACTCGTTATTAATGCTGTGACCCATGTGATTCCTAACTTTTTCATATTGTTGCAGCAAAGATTACTTTGCAGAGAGAAGTTATCAGAAGAACCTCATTATGCCTCTCAGCAAGGGGAAAATGCTCATGCTGACTGTCAAAATAGTAGGTACTGCTAGATTTATGCCAGCTTCTTGGTAATCAGATGGTAGCGAAACTTTTTTTTCCTGCTTTCAGATCACGAGGCACACGTACCCTTCTCTTCTCGGAATAGTTTGCAGCTGACAAAATCCCTTCTTGTTTTCCTGCATTGTTGGCAGCTTTAAATAGTATATATAAATGCAAAGGTGGCTAGCAGGAGCCAATTTCAAACCAACTTTTAATAATGCTGCAGAAGATCTCTGTGTTGTTAGTACTTGCCCTCTGCATTTTCCCATTTGTTTTCCAAGCAGCAGCAGCTTCCTTGGGGCTGAAGAAGCTCAGCAATGCAAGATCCACATCAGCTCTGCTTCAGCCCTGGGACTGTAGGGCTCACTGAGGCAGTTAGGTGCAGCATGGTATTGATGAGCTTCCTAGGAACTAGCTTGAATTAATTGCAACTATTGAACTACCTCGTGCAAATTATATTGCAGAGGATGCAGGAAGTAATTGCAGTTTAAGGCAGGTGGTGATGATTAGAAGACTTTCCCTCTCAAGATAATCAGGCAGGCTCGAAAGGAAGGTGTTTCACATGGGTGGTGCCTTTCATAGTGTCTCTGCTTTAATTAATACATGTTTGGCTATATTTATCTGCATTGTAGCTATTCATATGGGCAAAGGTAATGATAATGTAACACTTGCTAATTTAGTAGCTTTAGTATACCAGATCTGTAATTCCAGTAAGAGCAGCCATATCTCCAAAAGCTTCTTCTTCCTGTAGAACCAAACGTTCACAAAATAAATTAATTTTTCTCATTTTCATTTAGTGATCAGGTATAGGGTAGTGAAATGGCTTGCTCAGGGCTGGAGTGTAGGTAGTGGCAGGGCAGGCAGGGGAACAGTTCAGTCCAGTGTAGTTTTTCTACAGTAGCTGCTTCTCCAAACAAATGTGATTACAAAAATCAGATTATTTCTTATAATGAGAACATTTCCTTTAATACCAATATAAATGGCATTTTATGTAAACTGGACTTGATTTTTATATCATTCATGAAGGCAAAAAGATGGACAAGCCCTTCAAGTATTTTAATTCTCATGAAATAACATCCACCATTAATATGAGCCAGAAAATAATTGTCAGACCTCGCACACATCCTGAAATTATTCCAGCACATTGTTAGTTGTTGGGACAGTTTTGAGTTACAACTTGGTATAATCGTAGCGACCATTATGAAGAATTTTATGTGCTTTTGGAAGTGTCAGTGCAGTAAAGACAGAACAGATTTTTTGGGTCCATCAGAGTCTTGAGTAACCTGTTCACCATCACTGAGTCCTCAAATTTATAAATATCAGAATAAGTTACCGGAAAGGACTCTCTCTTTTCTGTGGGAGCCACTGGGAGAATAAAAATATTTTAGAAACAGGAATCCAAGGCACGTTAACAAAACAAATTATTAAAAATGGTTGGTACATTCTCTAGCCTATTTGGGGAGCTTTTATTCAATAACTTCTGTGAAATAAAAGACCCGTGAACAGTATTTTTAAACTATGTTGGCTGAACCAAGACGTTGATCTGTAAGAAGTGCTCTCTTTTCTCAATATATAACCTAAATTACACAAAAATATATATTGTATGTATGGTGGCGTGCATATGTCTTGATACATGCCTTCAAATTTTGGTACCTTGAAGCAAATCCTCTTGGCTATTGTATTTCATTCCTTCTATAAAAGGTGAGGCTTTAATGCCCTTTCTTGTTGCAAAAATGGGGATTTTCGTAGCATAACTCTTTTCAAGTGAAGCTTTTTCAGGTTGTATGTTTTATTAGGTTTTGTAACCTAATTTGGTTACTATCTGATTTATGCTTGTAAATGTAAGGCAAGTGTTTTCTATAGACATAGCCATTAAGGGGGAAAAATCATGCCGAGGTTTTCTTGCAAGGATCTGCTTTCTTTTGTAGGTATTTGTGAAAATATCCAACGCAAGTTGTAGATGTTTAATAGGTCACATTACATTTATTGGTTCCAGTAAAATATTTTTATTGTCCAAACCAATGGCAAATGTCTGCCACATCCTCAGAAAGCTGAAGTGTTGGGAAACCAAACCCCAGTCTACAAGGGGCCTTTTTCTGATTTGGGAACAGTCAATAAATCCATGTAACTAATAAAGACCATGGCTTATACCGTTAGTTGTGATGCGCTGTATCACAGTTCTGTAGAGCTGCACTGACTTTGTTTCAGAGGTGGCTACCGAGAAAAAATAGGAAGGAGGGTGCAGAGTGGCATAAACTGTAACAACGGAGGGTACTGTAAAATCAACCTGTCTTTTTGCTGCTAATGTGTGTAAAGTTATCACATCATTTCTAAGGTTAGCCCTAATCCTTTAGATGGAACCATCTACGGGTGACTTTGCTCTTGCTCAGGTTGTATTTCCCAGGAAGAACCATGGACTGTCGATATAAATGGGCTCATAGACTGCCGAAAACCTATCGGCTATAGCAATATGTGCAAATGTAATGATTTTTAATTTTTCTCTAAAACTGACAACAGCATCCCATTTTTCTTCAGCAAAGTAGCTGAAGGACCTTAGCTGCCCACCAAACATCGATGGCTCAGCATCTGGCCCATGTGGTTCCCTTGGAAAGCCGCTGCTGACCAGGAGAGGTCTGTGGTAGGGAGCTCAAGTCCTGCGGGACATTTGGAAATGAGTCTTCAGAACATTGAAATGAGTTTGAAAGTGGTGTTAAAGAGGGCTTTCAAAGACAAGATGAAAGAAAAAATTAGGTCTTCCCTGGTGGTTTTTAAAAGTTTGCTTCAGGGAAGCTATTTGCAGGTCCCCAGTTTGCTGATATTCAAACTCTTAAATGCGCTTCCCAGCACGGCACGCTTGACCTTGTTACAGTATTTTTAATAAGCTTGATTTAAGGTTTTAGGACAAGACATGTCTGAAGTAGGTGAAAGGAAAAAATATTATGGCAGAAACTGATTAACAACTTGAATTTAAGAGTAATAAGCTCATAAACGAGCATCTCGAATTTCCCCGTATTATTTTGTTGAGTATTTTCTGATTACACCCTAATTTTCACATTGGAGGTAAAAACTGCCCTCACTGGGTATTCTGAGAAATACCCAAATTTGGTGATCTTCTGAAAAGCAAGCCCTAGCTCTGTTCTTTAAGGAGAGGGCTTTGCCTACCCAGACACCTTAAAATGTCTCTCCTCCGTTTTACCTTGAAATTAATATTGACTGACAAAATGCCAATCATGGGAAGAGCAGAAGAGGCTCAGCTGTAAACTTGATACTTCCAGTGTCAGCATGCTCGCGCCTCCTAATAAATCTCTTCTGTATGGGGTGGCTGCGTCTGGGGGGTTGGTCCCAAAGCTGGGCAGGCAGGGGACTCTGCTTGCAGTATCATGTCCATCTTCTGGAAATTGTGAAGAGCAGGGATTCCTAAGCGTGGAACATAGAAACAGAGAATCTTTTAGGTTGGAAAAGACCTCTGAGATCATCAAGTCCAACCATTAACGTAGCACTGCCAAGTCTACCACTAAACCACATCCCTAAATCATGATGTCCTTTGAGAACAACTTACACATCTCCTACCTTTCTTTAGCATATCTGTCAGCCAAGTCAGTATTTCTCTGAAATCTTGGCTTTGGATTTATACTTGGTTGTGAAACAGAAGTCAGTGTTGAATGTACTTCTGAAGTAAACAAAGTTTTCTACACTGCTACAGTGAACAAGCCACTGCAGAGGTTAACATCCTGAATGTACACCTAGTGCTTCCCCAGACCAACAATCCTTCATAGTACATCCACCTTGCAGCTATAGCTCCTGGGAGGGAACTGCAAGGTTCAAGCCAACGTAATAACATACAGCTGACATAAACCCTCTAAAATGTAGTTTCCATTCATTTCAAGGATTGTATTGGCATTCTTGAGTGGTGGTGTGTGGCAGGAGGTATGAGAGTTGGGACAGGACTCTGATGTAGGACGTGGGAAGCAAAAGATAGCAATCATCTCAGAGATTTTAAAATCAAAGTTAATTTTTTATGATCAAAGTAGGTAGAACCAGATAACAGAGACTGTCATAGGGCCTCATATGTAGTCTCTGATGAAAGCTCCCTTGTTTTCCGTATTTGTATTTTCCAACACAGCTTTATAAATGCAGTGTATCAACACGTTTTTATCAGAAGGCTTTCCTGGAGACAGCATTATAGCTCTTAAGTTGCTGAAGACTTATCAGAATCAAAGCTGTTGAATCTTCTGGAGATACACGTGGTGACAAATTATAACCAGGGAGTATGTGTACGTATTTCTTCTTCTAGATAATGCATTTGTATTTTTTTCCCTCTTTTACAATTTTGGAAGGCAGGAGGGAGGATTCCTTTGATCTTTGGGGGTAAAAAGATTTTTAATTTTTATGAAACTGGTTAGCCTCGACAAAAATAAGCACAAGATTTGCTGTGTTGCATGATCTACTGTAGTGCAAGATGTGCTCGATTACCACCTAATTCCACTGTGGGGTTAACGAGCGCCTACTGAAGCGGGGTGGTACAGAATATCCTGCCAGGGCTTTTGGTAGTGGGGATCTGTGCCTGCCTGTGTGCTGCCTGCACCTCTTCGTGGCTGCTCCCAAACACACTCAGCTTGAATTTCCCAACAATGCACACTAGAAACCCTCTGAGCAGCTGCGATCTTTTTCCAAGTCGAGAAGCTTGAAGCTGGAGGGACTGTAAAATACCAGAGCTCACCCAGAGGATAAAATACAGTAACTGGCTGGAAGAAAGCAGGCGTTTTCCTGAGAGAAAATGGTGAAGGCAAACATCAGCAATGGATTATTCAGAGAGTGAAGGCAATTGCTCTGATGAAGAGCGCTTTTTCTCTGGGAGCAGTGATGAGTACTCCTGTGATGAAGCCGAGAAAACATCCGAGTCAGTGCTCGCAAGCAATGCTTTCTAATAATTGCTTGTTGCATTTAATGCCATCTGCTGCAGCTGGCAGCCACCTTTTGCTATATAACCTTTACATGTATTCTGACCATTTGTTTTGCTGCAAAGGTCGTTGAGTTTAATTCATAGAGGAGTTGCACGTCTCTAGGAATGTTTGTAATTTGTAAGGGTACAGTAAGAGTAGGCAGTGTTTAAAACTGTCTTGTATTTCACAGCTGGTGCATGTAAAAGATTAATGTTCATGTAGAGTTGAAAATATGTTGACTTTCCTTCTGCTTCATCCTTCTGTTTCTAAGAACATGATCAGATTTTTAATCCTGCATGATGGGTAAATCCCCCTAATGTGGGAGCTCGCTAGGTTTATAAAACCACGTAAAATCGATTTAGACTGGGAAAACATAAGGCTGCTCAGCAAAGCAGAAATTCATGGGACCCAGCACTTTCCTAACCCACCTCGGTCTTGTGAAATCGATTTTCTCCGGAGCAGGTGATAAGAGGGAGCCTGCACTGCGGCAGTGACATGTAGCCACTGCCACGAGCGGTGCTGGACCCCCAGAAATCCAAGTTGGCTGGTGGCAGTCAGTCTGTTCGTCTTATTGCTCAGTTTGGTGTTGTGCAGGTGGCACCTCTGCCTCTCCGCTGGGACAGGTGTGCCCCGGTGGCAGGAGCAGAACACTTCTGCGTGCAGGACCAGGGTCCTTCAGTGGTGGCAGCATTGGGTTTGGTAGCCAGCTCCCCAGTGACTGCACAGAGGGAGCACCTCAGAGCATCCCCTTTGGATTAATGCTTTCTCCCCACATTTCTTTGTTACAGTTTCATTATTTCCATGAGAAGTGCTGTGGAGCTGGACATTTTAGGGCTGTTTGGGGCATGCAAACTTATGGGGAAGTGGTTTTGCACAACATAATTCATAAAAAAATTGTATTTTCCCTGATTTATCAGTTAATTCTGTGTGTGCTGAACATAAGGAAGCCTCAAAATCGTGTGACTTTCTGCATTATAGAAACTTTTACCATCCCTGTGGCTCAGGTTAGAGCTAAATAAAATGTCCCTTGGGAAAGAGCCTTCGTTCTACACTAATTTCATGCTGCTTAAACACATGCATTAAGTACAAGATAGTGGTAACCATAACAGTAATTTCTGTATTTTAATCTTTAACATTAAAGTGTATTTAAGACATTTGAACTGAAGCAATAACACCTGTATTTTACTTGTTTATAATCTGAAAATAATTCCATAATGGTAAGCTCTTTGTGACAGAAAGGCATCCTGCATAGAAAGACAAGTATGTTAAGTTTTAACTGGAATTAATGACAACCAAAAACCTTGCATGCTTTTTTAATAAATTAATAATATATGAGCAAAAGTTGGCTACAGCAACTTAATGGAATATTAAATATTATAATTCCTTATCCTTTCTATATTTACCAATTTTTTAGAAGTTAATAGAAATATTTGTATCACACTGTTAGGCTACTTTTTTTCTACTTGTTTTAAATTACCATTATTTTGTTTATTGGCATGGATAAATTAGCATTAATGTACTCTAATTGAAAATAAGCTCAAAGAAAGTATTTGGATGCAGGATTGAGCATTAATGTTTACTTCAATTGTATTTCTGCTTGCTATGCTTTAAAGATAGTTTAAGGATAGTAAATTAAAGATAGCTTGAAAGTACTTAAAGTAAATTTAATTATCAGTTAAAGAGAGAGTGCCTTTTCCTGTATGAGTGTGCGTGTACCAAACTTCTTTTCACCATATTAGTGCTTTAATACCTCCAGTCTTTAAACAGGGGAACAGCTATTTCCAACAGCATTTTTAAATCTCATTTTCTACTTCAGTGGAAAGGAGCACTGGTTTTCCAGTCTAAATGAATTAGATGTGTTTAAAAGAAGTGGACCTATTTTGCCTGTAATCCATTTACCATTCATAGATGGTAAAATTTTGAGTGGTTTTGAATAAAGCAGTGACCCTGAGTCTTGTGAATTTGGTTTGCCAACGCAAAAAAAATAAATAAAATAAAATAAAATAAAATAAAATGCAATGACATTTAAGCCATGATGAAGCACTAAACTGGTCTGATTAAAATGAAATAACTTCATATTTTTTAATTGGGGCTGACCTTGGCAAGCTCTGTGTGGCAGGAGGAGGGAAAACACAAAATAATTGATAATGAAGTTGCACAAGACAGGTGCACAGAAACCATTTCTAAGCACAATGTTTCTGAGAAGCTGGTGAAAAGTAGCAGCACCATTTAAAAGCCTTTAAATGGCTTTGCTGAGCTAGTGCTGAAGCTACCTGGAAAACGGTTGAGAGAAGAGATTTATGCTGAGACCTTTCAATACTCCCCTCCTAATCTGACCCCCTTTCAGGGTTTAGTCCCAACCTCTGCGCTCTGTGCTCGGAGAGCAAATGCCTGGTGAATCCTGTAGCCTGCTCTAGTGTCCTACTTGACTGCATGCTTCGCATTTTGGCGTTGAGATATTTCCCTCTGGACCGTGTCCCGGGTAGATAAAATGTAGGTTTTGGGGAAGAAGGACATAGCAGAAGTCTAAACGTTCACAAATAAATGAATGGCTGATACTTTTATAACCATTTACATACACCATAAGATAAAAGATTTTGTCTAAGAAAAAAACACGGCCCAGTGCATGGTCTGATGTCCTATTTACAAGGGGAACCTATTTCTGGTTTTCTTCTCATGTGTGGCTTTTAGCTCTCACATACTTGAGGCCTGTACAGATGATGAACATCTGTCCAAATCAATATATGAAAAAAGTTGTGAAACCCAGAATTTTATTCTTTAAGTGCTTTAAGAATTAAATATATTTGTAAATATAATGCGTTTTTCTTTCAGGGAGGATGTCAGAACTGCCAATGTCATTGCAGCTGAAGCAGTAACTTGTCTGGTCATAGACAGAGAGTAAGTACATAATTTTCCTGTCTTGTGGCTTTGTGTATCTCCAGTTTACACCATTTACATTTTTTTTTTTTTAAACTAGAGCCCTAGAAAATGTTCTGTAGAGTTGTCATTTAATTTTGAGAAATACATTCACAATGTATTACATGTGTCCTTGATGAAGTAGAGAGAACATCCACCTAAATGAATAAGACAAAATTCAGTGATGACAAATGCAGAAAATTAAGATGTGCAGAAAGACAAAATAGAAATAAATGGGGAAAGAGCATTACTGTGGAAACAGATCCGGGTGTTATGGTGGTACACAGATTGAGATTGCATCAGCAAAATGTCATGAAAGAAGTAAATCCTCTGGCAAATGTTAGAGAAACATGTTGTTATTCTTTTCCATGTGGAGTTGGAGAGTCCCTGTCCAAAGGACCCAACTCTGCTTGAAGCTCTGTGGCTTCAGAGGTGGTAGATCAGAAGAGCATAGTAATGTCTTTCCTATTTTACATTGGTGATTTTTAATCTAGACAAAAAATGCCTGCAGTCCAGTAAACAGCGCTGCAAAGTTGACAGCTTCCTATGACTGCTGGGAAAGGGATAAAAAAAAAAAAAAAAAAAAAAAAAAAGTAGCATTACCTTGAAAATCTAGTGTGACTCTTGGGATGGTTTTCCAGTTGTGAGGGCTATGAGGCACAGGAATGAACATCACAAGATATGGAGACGCCTCACGCTGGAAAGCGAGTGTTAGCTGTGTGTCTTATTACTGCACAGGGAAGACTGATTTTGTAATGGATGGTGCCGCAAAAAAAGATCAGCTCAGAGTTCAGCTGTGACCTAAGTAAAATAAAATAAAAATCTGTTTAGGAATCATTAAGAAAAAAAATAATAATAAAAGTATGTCTATGGTTTGCCTGGACTTTGCATGCTGCATGTTGTTCTTGCTACCTTCAAAATGGTATGTTAGACACAAAAATTGTTTGGAGGAGGGTAAAAAGTATAATGGCTTCTGTTAGCAAGTAAGTAGGTTGAGACTTTATTTGGGAAAGAGGTGATAGAAGAGAATGTAGTACAGATCTGTGAAATCACAATAGAGATTTTTAGGATGAATGGAATTGATTTTTCACTGCCTCCTCCAGAGTGAGAACCCAAAGATACCTGTAGGTGGGATGTAACAGCCAAAAGGAGATGGCTCTTCACACAGGGGTGGCTCATGGTGCTCCTTGCCAAAGGAAAACAAGAGGTTTGCAAGTGTTCAGAAAGAAAATAAATCTATTTGATTTATTAAATATGTAGGACTTACATTGGCTCTAGGGAGTCTCAGCTGCTTGATCTGTTCTTGAACTCCTCCTCAGGTATGTAGAATTGACACTAGATGCAGTAAAAGTTTGGCTGCTGGGTCAGGAGTGACCTCTGATTCATTCTTGTAGTCTGATGATATTAATAGGAGATGCCTACTGCCTCGTGTAGGGGTGGTCTAAATACACTCAGTCCTGGTTTAGTACAGTTTTGTGTTCAGTTATTTTTTGAGACTTCCTCCAGACCTTCATTTCTAAAAATCCAGTATTCTGTAGTGGCAGAACTGAGGAAGAATACTTCAAAAATCCTAGGTATCCTTAATGTTAGTTAAGCTATGATCAATTTAAAAAATACATGGTGTTGCTGTCAAAAACAGCTGGTGAACTTCAGGACTGTCAGTTGAGTAATTTCTTTTGCATATACATGCATGGTAGCCTGGCAGCTAAAATAAATAATATCCCTTATCATTCTGTGGGGCAAGAAGAATCAACACAATTGAATATTTTAGTAAGCATTAATTCAGAGAAATGTAAAGCAAAGAGTTATTTCTGCATTTTTTTCTGAACACTTCTGTGAGGGACATTTTTGGTTTGTACCGTAAGATTTTAAAAATAAATAAATAACGAGCAATTCCTTCCAGATCATTTTTCAGACTGTTTGCTTGCTTGTCTAATGGGCCTTTTTCTCTGAATATAATGCCCTTGAAATAGTAAGGAAGCACAAGTTATATTTAACTGATGAAGCTGTAGTTAATCTATACCAGAGATTCTAGTAATGCTCGGCAATTAATAGCAGAGTAACGCTATTTATAAGAATCCTATATATAGAGCAAGAAAAGTACTGCTATTTATAGCACTATTTATAGTTCAAGAATGGCTGTCCTCTGTCCTGACCAATTCTGACTTGTTATAGCTTTTCTCTTAGATTATTGTTTTATGGGTATGTGGATAACTGTAGAAGCTAATTTTAAAATTGAGAAAATTTAATAAGAAGACTTCTGTAAATTCGGAAAATTGTGCAGACACTGTTCAGTTAATGAGGAGAATAGCATTTCTGTATGTCCAGATACACTGAATTATTAAAACACTTGGTTTGCCATGGTGGTCAACATAAAGGTTAGCACTGAGCTGTATGCAAGGCAGCAATGGAAACAGAAGCCAGCTGTACTGACAGTCAAAAGCTGTTCTGAGCAGCATGAGTGATGCTTGTCACTAAGGTTTTTTAATATTTTCTATTACAAGACAAGCTCTTGCTTAATCAGATGTAACTACTGAAGTAGCAATTTTCATGCTCTGTGTATCAATCCAAATATGAAACATTTCAGCAAAATTGATGTGGCAATTTCCAAGAACAAGTTATGCAATGATATCATTTCCTTAATGGTCAAACGGATCTGGTGAGCCTCACTGTAATAAGGCCGACTTGCTCCCGTCCAGTGAACAGTTCAATTTCGAGAGTCACACCTTGCTGTCACACCAAGTTATTCCCAAGAGATGGAAGTCTGATCTCTGCATTTGGCAGTATTACGAGTAATTGTAGGGCAATTCTAGTTGCTGGAGGGTTTTGAGGATAATAAGGCAGGAAACTTCCTTCATAAGAATGAGCCAGGCCACCAGCAAGCTCTGGGAGAGTTGGCTGTGAGATTGGATGTTGCTTAAGCTTAAAAAAGATGAAATGGTTGCCTAAAATCATTTCTGAAATTTGAAAAAATATGTAGTAAAATGCTACAGGAGTGTAGCTCCAGGGGTTGAAAAGACCCTGAGGAAAGCCAAATGCTACTTACTATGTGACGGGTCTTTAGTTAACAAATTCTCACGATGTCAGTGCTGCCTTTCTTTTTAATTTCCTTGTGAAACAATAAGGCCATTATGGTCACAAATATATTCATTCCTGCAGATTTGCTTCTGTGAATGAAATTTTATTTTGACAGACAACACAGACATTCTGTCTGTTTTGCAATTACATTTTTCAGTTCCTTCATTTACCAGAATAATGGCTTTGACCAGAATTTGGTCCTTGGTGCTCTCTGACTTCATCAGCAGTCTCCACCACGCAGGAGGTGAGATGAAGCTGATCATCCAGTTCGAACCAAGCTGTAGCAGAAGTTTCAGCTGACTTCACTAAAGCTTAATGTCAGATTATGCTGCGTTTCACTCCCGTGTGAGTGAATATAAATTGCTCATGAACAACCTGTGAGCTGAACCTTTAGGAACTTGTCCTTTAGCAATGACCTGAAGCCAACAATGAAGATACAGGGTCAAAGCTGAACTTGAAATTTGCTATTTTAAACTAGATATCAGTGAACTATTTCATATAGATTCTACATTGTATTTTCTGAAATTAGTATGTGTGGCATAAAGTAAATGTGAATGTGGAAGGTAATTTAGTTGAGTACTTTAGCTCAATCCGTTGATACCATTTTGGCCTAGACATAAGAAGCCAACAAATGGTGAGAGTCAGTAAACTTAGGGCAGCAAATAGGAAGTTTTTGCACGTGCTTTTAAGGCAATAAGAAGGAAGAAAATGTCATAGCATTAGTTATTAGTAAATAAGTTATTAGCAAAAGGTGAAGTGTATATGGAGTATATATATTCAGGGAATGGAAGCTATTGGAGATGGGTGTGTGCTGGAGGCTCTATAAGGACAGTATATACCATGGTAGAGTTGATGGTGGAGGAAAAATGAGGGTCTGATTTTGAAATTTGGGTTGATACTGAAGACATGGAGAAGTAAAAGTACATAGAACTGTACCTAGAACCATTACAGATACCAGCTCAGACATCAGTGTATGGCAGATTTGTCTATAGAGACAACAATGCTAGGGCTGAAGATGCACCTTCTAGGGGCTGAAAAGCCCTTCTTTTCCATAAAGAATAGAATGAAATTACCTAAATACCAGTGTCAAAAACAAACCAAGGGCACAGGATTGGAGGTGCAGGGCAGTCCCTGTGGCTGAGGGGCAGCCTTTCTGTCTGGCAAGCCAAATGGCCTGAGGAAGCCAGCCCCAGAAAAGGGGCCCTCAGCCCCACAACCCTCCTCCTTGTCCACGGGAGGGCATCTTCCAGGCCGCTCCCAGCACAGCCGCCTTTGGCCACGCGTGGGCCCCTCCATCACAGAGGCTGAGGTCACGGTGGCCACCACTGCCCCGCCTTTGCTGCGGGCCCTATAAAACAGGCCCCCTGCAGCTGGCCCACCACTCGCTGAGCATCTCGGCCCTCTGACTGCCAGCTTGTGCGGCAGGAAGAAGACTAGAAGAGCAAGGCGAGCAGCAGGCCTCCTTGGTGTGCAAGGACAGCGATGCAGTCCAGTGAAGCACCAAGAAGGAATGCACCTGACCAGAAGGAGACCTGTCGTGGATGGAGGGATAGCGCCGGTGGCACAAGAGACACCAGTGCCCAAGGGACCTCTGGCGCCCAGCCCACAGACACATACAGGCGGTAACTGCAACTGTGTGAGGAACAGGTCGGCCCCTCAAACACCCAGCGACAGGGGGCCTGGGCCTTACCATAGGAGCAACAGTGATGTGGGGCGAAGGCGGGAGCATCAGGCAGACACCGCGGGGAGCAGAGGTGTGCCCATAGTCCAGAGCACAGTGCAGGACCCAGTAATGGCCGTAAACCAGAGGGCAGCGTCAGACCCATGCATAAAAACCAAGCCAACAGTGGCATGGGACCGAGGCGTGGGACTGGACCATCCCCTGGTTCGGCACCCTAGCCTGAGAACATTCTGGATGGAAGGCATCCCATTTGGCCAGTCCTGGGCAAGGACTGGCTTAGCCTTCTGCCCAACATGTGGAGCCCATGGAGCTGGATCCACCAGATGTGGAGGAACGGATGGAAGTGTATCCACCTCTGCTGGGACAGACCTGGGACTCCTGCGGCACATCTTTGTGCTCTGCCATTTGAGAGCACCACCAGCATCGCAGGAGTGCCCGGCGAGCCCCCTACTCGTTGCTCAGGCTCCATCGCAAGCGTTAGCTTGGAGCCACCAAACACCACGGACATCCCGTGGGCTTGCCTGCAAGATGTCCCAGCAATAAACAGCTCTTGCTGATTCTCAGGGGTTGTGGGAGTGCTGCTTTTTTTTGCTGGGGGGGAGGCAGGGAGTAGGCTAAAGTTGTGCCAGGGGACGTTTAGGTTGGATATTAGGAAGAACTTCTTTACTGAAAGGGTTGTTAGGAATGGGCTGCCCAGGGAAGTGGTTGAGTCACCATCCCTGGAGGTCTTGAAAAGACGTTTAGATGTGGAGCTTAGGGATATGGTTTAGTGGAGGATTTGTTAGTCAGAGGTCAGAGGTTGGGCTAGGTGATCTTGGAGGTCTCTTCCAAGCTAGCTGATTCTGTGATTCTGTGATTGTGAAAAGAGGGAAAACATGACCTACAAGACGGGGAAAAAAAAAAAAAAAGCATAAGCATAAAAAAAGCCAAGGCCTGCAATCTGTGGAGAAATCCAGGCTGTGACTGTACAAAGAAGGGAGCCTTTGCAGCCGTCATGGGAAGTTCTGCATGGAATCTGTAGCAAAACGAGGAATTATGCAAGGAGCAAGAGAAGGAAAACTGTTGCCTCCTGAGCAGAGGGAATCATGTTCTTATCTCAAAAACAGAAAGGTATGTGCTGTATGTCAGGTCCAAAATTTGCACAGAGATGACAGAAACATGATAGGGGAAAAACAGCATGAAGCACAGCTGGAGAAATATTAATAAAGGGGACTCATATCTTGGGGATTCAGTAGACTAGAACCTTTTAGGGAAGAGCTGTCCAGAATGGCAATCTGGTTTGGGTCAAAATCACTTTGAAGAAGATATTGAAGTACTAGTAGTGAGGGAGTCCTGGATGTGTTTGGAAACGGATGTGGTCAGATCTGAATAGCATAAATGTGAAAACATTTTGTGGACTTGTATCAATAGAAATGACTGTAAATTTTCAGAGAAAAAGGAAAAATAATGACTACTAATACTGGAAGGTCATCGATTAAGCTTAAAGAGAAAGTTTAAAAAGTTGATCCATTACTGTGGTTCTCTGCTAAAAATGGAACAGTGAGAAATGAAAGGGGCTCTTTGTGTAAATAAACTGGACAAGGACACCTAAGGTTCCTTCCATCTAGCTGGCTTCAGTTCTTAGAAATTTTCATCATAAGAGGGTGGCGCATTTAGGAAATGATTAATAGGCAATTAATTTATAATCTGGGAGTTTTGTTTTGGGGAATGGCTGAAGAGAATTGGCTAGTTGGTTTGAGATCCATATTCTACCAATATTTAGAAAATCCATAGCAAATGAAGTGAGCTTCAAAGATGGGTTTTCCAGGCAAGGTGGCAGCATTAGTAAAAGCTCTGTACTGGCTGCTCTGAGAGCTCTGTTAATTTTGTCCACCCTAGTTTGTTTCCAAGAAAGAGGAATATGAAAGAAAAAAGCGGGGGAGGGGGGGAAGTGCTACATGTTCAGGTGTATTTCAAAGAAACAAGCTTTGTAATAGGTAGGAAAATTTTCCAAGTTTCAACACGTCCATGCACGCTGTCATGGAGAAAGAGGTTCCATGGTTCAATTAACCCAACAGGGGAAACAGATCGGAAGGTGATAAGGCTGACCAGAAGGGGATGACAGACTTGCTAAGGGACCTCCATGGTGGGCAGGCTGCATTGTTCTCTGTGCTGAGGCTCAGCAGTAAACCCGGGTGATTTAGACAGCCTATCTGGAGTGGACAGAGATGCTTTTCCTGTCCTCAGTGAAGCGTAGACCCAACTAGGGGGATTGGGAAATTAGCTTGAAAACTTCCAAATTAACATGTAATTCATGGGAGTTGTCAAACTATGCAGCCAAGTCATCTGACTATTTGTAGAACCTTTCTCTGCTTGGGGAGCTAGGAAGCTTTTTGCAGAAGTAGCTTTCTTCTGATGTAATATATGATGTAGGTAAATGTATTAATATTTTATAACGTTTTTTCATTGTCAGATATCTTTTACTGGTTTTTATTTCCAAGAACACTTCTTTTTAAAGAATTCATAGACTTTCTGTGCTTATGACTTGCTAAAAACCTATGTAAAATAAAACAAACAGTTGCTAGTTAAGTATTTCCCATTGTGGTACTGCAGTAATTCATCCTCTAGGAAGAAAGTAACAGTGGGAGAGGTACTATGTGGCTGACCCCAAGGTATTTCAAGCTTGGCCCTAGCCCTGTCATGGTTTGACTTAGTAAATTTTCACACTCCTTGGAAGGGTTATTAGATCTGGTGTAGAAATAGGATGTACTGACTGGGGAAAAGTTAATTATGCCAATACACAGAATTTGATGGACTGATCCGCTCAGAAATTTTGCCTAAGACATCTTCTGCTAAAAACTGTGTAGGCACAAGTGGGAGTGCCTACACAACCTTCAGTGTCTGTTTAGGAAATTAATTTGAATAAACACATACAGACATGCTTTACTTGCAGCTACTTTGTATGGAGATAAAACAGGAAGAAAATTTTCAAAACATGTTTGTAAAATTTTGATCATTGTTGGCACCCTGAGAGAAGTTTGTGCAGTTTTTTAAACTTTTTTTTTTTTTTTCACATCTACCTATTGAACCAAGAACAGCGTGTAAAAGAGTTTGTGTTCTTCTGAACTGTAAGAATATTTACACTGCAGTTGATGATTCAGATTCATCTTTTGTTTATATGTGATTTTTTTCCTCCACATAATTTGTTTATGTTGATAATATTTTCCCATAGCGCTGAGATTTACAGGTGTAAATGTTGTAGGTGCTGGAAGTACAAATTGCCTGATGCAAATATTAGAGACAAGCTGAGCCACTAAAACTCAAGGCACAGCTGCTCCCGATGGAGGCTAGTAGTGCTTCAAAATTGCCTGCTATTTGCAGATACTGAGTGCTAAATGTTGTTTTTCTGTTTGTCTTCTTCAGTTGCACATACCTATTTCTGGGTAGTTGCTGTGTTGTTGTTTGTTTTTAAGAGAGAATTTTAAATATTTGGGGGATTTCCCAATTTTCGTCTTGTCTTTTACATTTTTGTCCATATTTGAAAGCCTTTTTTTGGTTTGTGATGGGATAGCTAGCTATAAGGTGTCTTGAAAGGTTGCTGTAACAACCCTCTTGGTAATGGAAATCAGAGAAAAATAACATAAAAAAAAAAAAAAAAGTTTATCCTAGCACGACTGACCCCGTACAAGCTGAGCTGAATGTCCTTTCATTGGAGATTTTCATTTCTTCTGCTTTACTATTTTTCCCAGTTGGGGTGAGATTTATCCATGGAGAAAATTGGTTATGAGGAGAGAATGAAAAAAATGAAAAGAAAGGGCTATGCAGAGAAAAACTGAGCAGTTCTCTGATGAAATTCTGGGGGAAGTTATGACCAAGGTGATAGACAAACAGCTCTGAGGTAGACAATAAAAAAGTGACTCCAGTGAACTTAAAAATCCTGCCCAGTCCTGAATCTGGCTTAAGACAATCAAATAAAAAAATAAGGAACTTAGGCAAACTGTTGTTGCTCCTTTCTGTGACTTTTTCTTTTTTGTCTATGTAATGTTTTACTATACATAGATTTATTCACATTGCCAAAAAAAGAAAAAGGAATGTTTAACCCTACCACATTTTCCTAACCACATTAAAGCAACCCTAGCCTTGCTACTTAAAATTGCATATTAAGCCTTAGCTCATGTCTTGTAGCGTGCCAGGAGGATTACAGCATTACACTGTCTTGCTCAATTGCCTAAATATCTGTTTGTGGTGCACTAATATATACATCTCTGCTTTCACTGCCATCTTTCAAGGGTTTGGTTTCATCCCGTAGCACATACACATTGCTGGGAAGACAAACCTTGATGTGTCAAACCGTGGAGCTAAATTTTTCATGCTTTCACTGCTGAGTGAAAATTTCTGCATTGAGAAGATCCTCTGGTTATTAACACATCTTAATAATGAAGCTTACAGCCTGCTGAGCCCCTGCCTTGTTAAAAAATTCCTGACACAATTTCCATGGAAGAGCAAAGGGGTCTTTGCCTTCTTCTCTTTATTAATGAGTTCTTGTTGCTTCCCCATGCTGTGTAAATGATTTCCTAGATCGTATAATTTCAAATATTACAAATTAAACAAAGTGGAAAAATGAGGGAATTGTGTGGGCAGAGGATATTTCCAGAGCGGTGATGGTTATAATTATGAAAAAGGCCATGGTGGAAAGACCTATTATAGCAAGTAACTCTACCTCTTACCTCGTATTTATTACAATAATGGGTAGAATATGGCTTTTTCTAGCTACTCATAAGCAAAGAGCAGATAATAATTAAGCCTCATTTCATTCTTCTGGAAGTCATATCCTCTGCTAGTAGCACACGCACTGCGGTACCTCGCTTAAGGTCAGATGTCTCCTGAGGCAGCAGGACACTTAAGTACCCACTTAAGAACTTGCAATGTGTTTAGGATTATTCAGCAAAGCACAGTCCAAACTGTTTAATCATTCTCAAGGCCAAAGGGAATGTGATGCCACAGGATATTAAGTTTTCTGCCTATACCTTCTAAAGCCAAATGCCTCAGTTGGATGAAAATATTTCATTTCTCTATACTGCTGTATTTTCACTAACAACTGAGTTTTAAAGCTTTTTGGCTAATAGGTTTTTAATCTGCCCATGCATAGCTCTTTATCCTGTATAATGTCATGTGATCATAAACCAAGTGCTTTAGGGGAAAAGATGCAAACCGACTGAATTATTAAGTTTCTCTGTATGCTCCTCATCTGCTGAACAGCATTAATTTTCATTCATCCTAAAAGTCTTTATTGAAAGAGGACCCACATTAAGTATTCTATTGTTATTTGTAAATATGGCCCTAAAAGTTGTTCTTTTCTATTTTTTTCAACTTTTCAATTAATTTTTTTTCCACTTTTTGATTTAATAGCCATTCTGTTCTTCATCTCTGTTCAACGCCTCAAAAGGGTCATGACCATATAGAAGAGGGAGGAACTGCAGGGCTCTCATTTTTGAAGCTGTGACCTTAGGGCTGAGATCAGTCAAGAGACTGTCATTTGCAGCAGTTCATCCTTTCAAATTAATCTAGCTCTATCCTCATTTTGCAAATGGCGTTTTCTTTCTTAAAAGAACAAAAAAAACAAAAAACAACCCTATGTATGACAGACATCCTGGGAATAATAGAAACGTGTAGGAGGGAAGTATACTTTTCACCTGTAATATTTTCAGTTGTTAATAGCTGAAAATAATTATTACTAATTTTATTTAAATATTCAAATTTTATTCCTTATTTGGTTTCTGATACTGTTTAGTATCACTAACACAGGCATAATAGTCGCAATTTTAATGCTTTTTTCTCTGGAGTGATGCTTGTTAGCTGATTATATGGTCATGGGGTCCATTTGTTTGAGTCACTCATTATATAAAAAGATTTTCTTTTCCAATCTGTTTCTGTCCTTTGCATCTCCCTTGAGACAGAGAATGGTGTTAGGGGACTTCTCAAGCTACTCTGGGCTTGTACAGAAGACAGCTCAGCTCTGATTGTATCAGGAACTCCTAATATTTCACCCTGTCTTACTCAACGTTTCACCCAATTCAAGCCAAATCTCCTCTTAAATGTCATTTGGCTCATGATAATTTGCTTGTCTTTCTGCCCTCATTTTCTTTTTCTTGTCTGTTTTTTTTTTTTCCTCTTTTTATTCCTCCTTACTGTGTTCTTGGTTGCTGTTTCTTTAGCAGTGAGAAAGCTAAGATGCAGAAATAAAGACTATCCTTCACTTTGAAAACTGAGGGATTTTAGGGGTTTCTGGCTGGAAGACAGGGACATGGTGGTGGCACCTCACCATCATGGGACTTACCAGTCAAATTGACAGTGCGAGCTTTACTGAGGTTGGGTTCAGTCTCTAAAGGTTGGATAAATAGGTTTTGGATCTTCCTGGTTATCATCCAGGAGCATCAAGGGACATCCCCAGGTTGCTGCTGAAGAGCCACGTTGGCTTGCTTGGCTCCCTCACAGTTAGACCCTTTTTCTCTTAAAAATGTACCTTTGTTTTTACAGCTCCTTCAAACATCTGATTGGTGGCCTAGATGATGTTTCGAACAAAGCTTATGAAGATGCAGAAGCAAAAGCAAAGTAAGTGCTGGCTCCTTGTGTTCAGCATAAAATCTTAACCGCATTTTTCTTGCTGCAATGGTTTTATTGATAGTGAAGCATGGTAACTTCAAACAAACAAACAAACAAAAACAGCATTTTCTCAATGTAATAGTGTAAAACAGATTAAAAAGTAAAGAATTAGGTGCTTACTCTGGATTTTCCTGGTGCTCTTCATGAGTATGGGACGGCCAGAAGGAGATGGCTCTCCTCAGGTTGGTGCCCAGAGCCAGGTGGTCCCAATGTCTTTCTTAATCATGGTATTGGAGTCCAAGGAAGTCTCAGACCTTAAGAAAGTAAAAAAAATGAATTATTGTCATTAATTATAATTAATAATATTAATAATTATAATATTATCAATAAATTAATATCAATCACTAATTATGATAATGATAATTATTGGTATTATCGTACTTAATTTATTGATGATTATTATTAATCATAATTGTTAATATTATTATTATCATCATGCAATAGTTTGAGGTAAGAAATTAAAGGTCTTGAAAAGCTCTGTTTAATATGATTTGTTTCTTTAGAGAGCTCTGATCTTTCTGAAATGTTTTCCCAAAGTCAAATCCTGTTCTGAGACAAAGAGTGAGAAATCAAGTTTATCATTTTAGAATGAATATTACAGCTATTTTGATGTGAAGCAATATATTTGTCTAAAGTTCTAGGTATATTCATTTGTTTCAGAAATGAGCTTTAGTGTATTGTGATTTTAAAAATCCCAACTGATAATTCACTCTTAATATACAATTTTTTTTAGTCGAAAGACTTTAGTATGTTGATACTTTATTCCATACCAAGAGTAAAGCTTATTAAGGAGAACATATTCTGATGAAAATGATAGTGAATATAAACCAATAGATACAAAAGCAAAGGTATTTAAAAAAAAAAAAAAAAGTTGCTATATAAAAAAATTACATTTTTTTTCTTTTTTTTCTTTTTTTAACCACATTAACAAAGGGGTTGGGTGTTTACTCCAAATCAAACACTCAGAAAGCGTGCCTGTTAATCAGTGGTCTGCAGAACTATAAATTTAAGCTTACTCTTAAGTTACACATAGAAACTTCTCTTCAAACCAGAGAGGCTTGAAATAGTGTGTAATAAGGGTATTTGGCACTTTAGTGGAGTGAAAATGAGACAACCTAAATAGTTACTCAATTAAAAATAACTGTTTGTTTCAAAAAATAAATATGCATCCCAAGAAATTTACTCATATCGCAAAGTATCTGCAAATTAAGATTTAATTTTTTTCTTATTACCATCTTTGAGTGATACTTGAAATACATTTTTAATCATGTTTTATTTTCTTTTAAGGTACTAGAAGGCACCCTAGAGTTGCATTTCTGTTTTGAGTAGTATTTCCCTGCCCCTAATTAAACATATAAGATTTTTTTCCAGTGCTCAAGTTCCCTAAAATTCTTCCCTTAGTTAAGACAGGAGGCTATCAGCCTCTTTTACCTTCCCAGAAAGTAGGTAATTAGAACACAGAATACAAAGTAAAATGGGACAGTATGTTATAATAGTCGATAAATAGCTATTGGGTATTACAGATAAATATAGTGTACATTATTATAAAAATTATCTATTAGTACCAGCTAAAAACGTGACATTTTAATGCCAGCAACAGCTTATATAAAGCATTTTACAAAGTGGTGAAAAATTAAAGTAAGCAGCTTCAGATAGTTGGTCCCAAGTATCCCAGGCATGTGATTTTATATTTTTAGATTTTATTGTTAGTGCTACTATTTGGAATATTTTGATTTCCATCTGAATAAAAAGGAAGAAAACATTGGTGATTAAACTGGATATTTTTTTTTTTTTAGTAATAAGATGATGTTTTTATCACAGGAGCTTATATTAAGGTTATACCAGGATCCATTAGCACCAAACAAAATTTTCAAGTAGAACTTGACATTTCCCATTTCATCATTTGTCTTCTCACACTTACAGTTTCAAGCTGTATTATTAATAAAAGAGTATCACATAGCAATTTATTATCACAGGCAATGTTTGGGTATGCAGATTGTATTGTAGAGTTTTTCAGGATGGTTTAGTGACTTTTAGGGAAAGGCTTTCAGGATCTTTTGTGCTCTTTACAACATGTCTTCAGGAGGACTAATTTTGGACCTCTTTTGAATAAATTCTTCATTTTTGGTAACCAGTGGGCCTGTGTTGACCTTAACATTTTTGAGCTTTTGTCTTCTTGATGCTTGTTCTTTTCCAATGCTGTTTCATCCAAATGGAAGGGCAAAGCAAAGGAGTGCTAGTGATAGAAGAATTGTTTCCCAAAAGGAAGAAGTGATGATAGCAACTTCTGAAAGCAGTTTTTCCTGCCATCTTAGAAGCCAGTGCTTGAATCCTGTTACTTGAGACTGTAGGTGACAATGCCATTATTGACCTTCACACATTGACATTTTGTCTTTGAAAAAGCAGAAGGCATCAGTGCTGTCTGTCTTGAGAAACATTTTAAAAGGAATATGCTTTCAAAATATACAGTGTTTATTAGTTAAATGTCATATTCATGTTTGCTTGGCTCTTTGAAAGCAAGAGCATTCCTGCAAAAAGATGAACAGGAAAAAGATTAATAGGAAAAAATGACAAAGTTACTTTGAGAGTAAATCAAGATGGATTGTAAGTTGCTGCAGAAAGTTTTATCACTCAAGAGTTATTGTTTCTATATCGCAAGATAAAACTCCTCTGGGAGAAGAGTCTACTTGGCAGAAATTTTAACCTGGATTACTTTTCAATCTGTGTTAATTAGCTTCAGCTAATTGTCCTTCAAGGGCTTATCTTCTCCGAAGAGAAGTTTGCAAAATGGAAGAGCTCGGGACATAAAGTGCATTCAAGTACTCAAATCACATAAAAGAAATTCCTACTTTTGCATCCTTATAGCTAGCATCTAATTTTCAGTGCTTGCATGGCAGGTGAGAAAAGGCCTTTGGATGGAGAGGAATTTTCTGTGTGCCCTTATCTCACCATGTGTCAGGTGGACCAAGATGATCCACACAGAGGTCAGACATTCATCAGTCATGATCATGCAGAGTAAATGCAGGGGACATCATTCTAAGACTGCATTACAGTGTGTCAAAGCCTGCTTTTCCTTGCTGTGGTGGTCACATTCAGGGCTGAAATGCGAACAGTGGCTACAAAATATGCTACAGAATGGCAGCAAATACATTTTATTATACACCTATCCATAACAAGATGATTGTTAAATTCCTATTAATTTGGAGGCTTCTGCTCAGCAGAAGCATAATTTTAGGCCACATCCAATAGTGGGTTCCTGTTCCTAAAACAGGACTTGGGCTGTAGGCAGGTGTTCATTGCAGAAATAGTACAAAATTGGTGGCACTACGTTTTTGGTTTTGGTTGGTTGGTTGTTTTTTGGTTTTTGTTTTTTTTTTTAGTATCTGTGTTAGAACACGACTAGAATTCTGCTGCCACAGAGGTGATGGTCCCAGTGCAGGATGCATCTGAGAGATGGTTAGGCAGAAGTTGCAGGGCAGAAAAGCTTTCCATGCATCCAAAAATCCTCCAGCTCTGAAAGGACTGAACAAGTTTTTGTTGAATTTATCTCTTGGCAACGTGGTGTTTTCCCAGCTAAGCCCTGAGATATGGTTAGGTTGTTCCTAGCACCTGGGAAAATGTTCTAGCAATCAAACTGCTGTGGACAATGGAGGTACCACTTCTTGCCCATGGGCATGATTTAAAGTATCTGCTTGGTTCTTGAAGGAAAAGAAAATGCATAGCACCATTAAAAAATACTTCAGCTGAGCAGAGGGGCTCACTGCGTCAATAAATGAGGGGTCATAGTGGGGATTTAAGGCTTTTCTCTGTTCTCAACCCCTGCTTTTAGGCATCCGCATAGTGGCAATGACAGCTGTAGGCGTCTCCTTGTTCTGCATGGACACCTTTGGATTGTGTCCTTGGCTTTTGGCCGGCACAGGCAGCCGGGATACCCCACACAAGGCTGTCCCAGTGCTCCAGTGGGAAGGTGCCCAGCAGTTCCTGCCAAGCAGACCTCGGAGACAGTTGTTTTCTTCAAGGGTTTTGACCTTCCTGTCTAGGAAAGCCAGTCTGCACCTGAGCTGCTGAAGGCAGTGGAATTCAGTTGCTAATGTACTCGAGCTGAGTTATCTTTGATACCATTTTGTGAGTTTTCTTAAATTCTGGTTAGTATAAAAATTCTGGCCTTCATCTAAATGGATGAACCCACTTCTATCCTCACAATTATAGAGATCATCTTTATAACATAAGCTTACTCCAGCACCAGATTTGATTTACTTGTTTACAAGTAATATCTTCCTAGTTTTACATTTTGGAGAGACTTTTTCCTGTTTATTGCAAGCTTGGAAGTGGCATTACTCCTTAAGTGCATTCTTTGTGCTCAGTCTCTTGATTAGGTCAGAAATCATCAGTGAAACCACATAATTAATATTCTACTCCTCAGATGTATTCAGATAAGTTAATAAAATCATCAACTAATGAATATTAGTTACATTCCTGCCAGTGCAAAGGTGAAGGAAAGAAGCAAACTTTTAACTTGGTTCATGTTCTGAGAAAGCAGGACTTTCAAAAGAACAGGACTCGTGTCCCAGGGTCAGGCCCAGGTCCAGCACACTCTGCCTGTGGTGTTGGTGTTTGGGGCATGATGAAGACACCGAAATAAGAAGACCCATCTAAGTGTAGATTTATTCCAGATAGAGCCACTGTTGCAACTCTCATAAATCCAAGAGGAAACAGGTGGTTTCTACTGCAGTTATTGGTGCCAAATGAGGTGAGGGTTCAACAAACACTACTCGCTGCAGGCACAGAAATCCCTTCTGCTGGTCTTCCCTTTTCCAAAAAACTCTTGAGGTTAATCACTGCATGCTCCTTTAACCACTAACAAGGTCATCGGATGAGGTCCCCAGTAGCTTGGTCCCACCTTTCTGTGACAAGGCTGTAGGAAGGCAGCCCATGGCACAGAGATGGCAAACACAAGGTGACCCTCACCACCATGCTGGGAAAGCTGGCAGCGTCCTGGCTTCACCCTGCCAAGCAGAGCGTATCCGCTCTGATGACCAGGGTCCTCACACTCCTTTTCTCCTGTCACATCCAGAATTATCTGCTGATGTTGATCTCCTGTGGCAGCGAGGCTTGAAATTAATACCCTATTGAAGTCGAGACACTCGTGCCGTCATGATATTGCTCCAGGCTCTCTGCAGACATGGGCTATTTTGATTGCACTTTTTACTTTCTTTCATTCTAGTTGCGTTACAGCCCTGGGGGTATACATCTTGATACTCACAGCCAAAATTGTCTCCTTTTCATGGGACTTAAGGAGGCAGGGACCTTTGTCCAGGTATACAATTCTTTTTCCTTTCTTAGCAGCTCTGACCCCAAACACCTTTAATTTTAACTTGTTCTGTTTTTTAATAAAGAGCTCCATCCAAACCTTTCATTCTACTGGCCGGGGTCATCTCTTTTGTCATTTTACCCCTCGTCTTTCACTACATATATTCATAACAAGGCATCCTAACACTTTATTGACTTAGTTTTGGTGCAGAGGGTTGTTGTTAATATTTTTCTAACTTTGTATTCGTACTTTCTACATATTACTCCCTTTTCATCCTGCCTTGAAAGGTGAAATTGACTTTATTCTAATGAGAAGGATACAGATACAGTTTTACAGTTTGAGCAAACAAAGCAGGGTGATGCCCTGTCTCATTTCCTTTCATTTGCAGCTGCCAAAATGGCAATATGTACAGCAATACATTTTTGCACTAGTATTTTCTACGATGCCAGTTTAGGAAAACTTCTTGGCTCGTCATGTGCTTGTGTGCCTGGCTGGAGGGCAGCCTGCTCCTGGTGTCTCTCAGTACCTGGTAGCTGGAGTCCAGGTGCCCTCTGCCGTTCAGGGCTTTCCCCGTGCTGTGTCCAAGTAGCGTGCTCTGCCAGATGAAATCCTCATATCCCCTGGTCTGTCTCATTTCTCTCTTGCCAACGTGTTAAAAGGAGAAAGTATTTTCAAGTATCCCGTGTTCCTCCTTGGTGGTATTTCTTGGAGGGCCACTGCTGGCTCTCGGTGTGTCTCCTTCCTATGTAGCCTCTTCTTTTGCTTTATGAGGTTTTCTTTGGGAGCTATTTTTAGAGTTGAAATCGTCTCTGGGAGTTGGGTGCTTATTGCGCTAGGTCTGTATTAGTGAATAGCACAGATTAATAAGAGTGGATTTGTAGAGAAAAAAATGCTGGTGACAAGGACCTGATGTATAGACTGTATGCATTTCAGTGGCATTTTCCTTTGGAGTACTTCCAGTCCAGTTCCTTTGGACTCACCTGAAAGGAGCCCAGCTCTCATGCTCTTGATGTTAGAGGGAACAGTAAGCTTCAGTTGCACCAACAGTTGCTTCAGAAGCATACTCCTCAT
The DNA here is from genome assembly GCF_011077185.1 of Oxyura jamaicensis. Classification (NCBI taxonomy): domain Eukaryota; kingdom Metazoa; phylum Chordata; class Aves; order Anseriformes; family Anatidae; genus Oxyura; species Oxyura jamaicensis. The sequence continues at coordinate 1,114,160 of NC_048898.1, forward strand.
CTGGGGCAAAATACATTGTAATGCACCTGGGGCATATAGACTGTTCTTCAGACTTGTTCTTTATGGGTACCAGGATACAAGTTGTGGCCAACCTCTGCATGGATGTAGTAAGGCTGGAGTTGGCCCTAATGGTACTCAGCTCCAAAAAAAGTGCCATGGCAGAACCCTGCTTGCAGCCTCCTGTTCTGGTAAGATGGGAAAGCTGTGTGTGCAGATGCTAGTCTGCGAGCCTCTTGGTGCAGGGTGTTACTGACAGTAGAGCCAGTCTGTGGGTTTTGTGAGTGATAAACAACACTGTGTGTTAGGACAGGATTCTTTTTTTTTTATTTATCTTCTCTTTTTTTTTAAAAAAAAAAAAAAAAAAAAAAGATAAGCCAAGAAGGTTTTTTAACCCCTGCCAAAAGTGAAATTTCAGTTAGAAGTTCCAAATCTGGAGACACCAATTAAAGAGAATGATTTAATTAAGATCCAGCTTTCTGTTGGACCACAGCTTTTGAAAACTTTTGCTGAAATAATTCACTTACCCTTGGTGTCAGTGAACTATGGAATGATTAGATTAGTTATTCTTCTGCAAGAGAAAATATTTTCTGGCTTACACCATTACGAAAGTTGGACAGCATGGAGGGCTATGATAATTGGCTCCATCTCCCTCTGTGTCAATTGTTTTCTGAATTAGTGACCATATGGGAACTAGCTTTTGCCTTGGCTGTCTGCAGTGCCAGAGTGGTGGTGGGGGAAGCTTCTGGGGCATGCAAAAAGGGAGAAAAAGATCACTAATTCTATATAAAGCAGAACTCACAGTCATTTCTTTCAGGCTGTGTAAACAATTAAAGTAACTCTTGCTATTTTGAGAAAATAAAAAAAAAAAAAAAAAAAAAAACACCGAGAATGTAACTGACTTTAAATAGCATTATTTGGACTCTGCTATTTAAGACTTTTCTTTCTGCTGGAGAATTTTGTGTATAACAGAGTTTGGCCTTAAATAATTTGTAATTTCATACTGAAGCCAATGTTAGTTTGCATCCAAGTCTAGCTATCAGATATTCCCAATTGCTGTAACGAATAGGTGTTTACTTAGAAAATAAGCTCTCAGAAATGATTTTAAAAGGTAAGAGCACATCAAGATTACATCCAAGGTGATAATCCTAAATGAAGGTTGTAGAGACTGCTAAATTGTTACTTTTTTTTTTTTTTTTTTTTTTTTGATGGTGAATTGACATTTACTTGCAGCCTTGCATTACTCATGCAAAGATCTGTGCTGGGTAGACTTTATGGCTGCTTTCCTCTTGAGAAAATGCACTGTGTAATGCACTGTGTCGCTCACAAGGGATATATTAGATTAGCTTTTAAAAACAGGTCAATTTTATTTAGGTAATAATCTATATGCGTTTCTCTTGCTAACTTGACCTTTTGATATGATAATGGGCTGTGTCAGATGGCAGATTGAAGCACCAGCAAAAAAAAAAAAAAAAAGTTCTTTTGAAGCAGGCTGCTATGATAATATGTTACTGCATTTGTTTTATAAATTAGAGCCCAATACTAGCTGAGAGATGATGAAATAAAAATGCAGCAGAAAGCTTTCTGAAGATTATGAGTCTCATTCCAGAGGAAACAGAAAAATAGTGCTGTGAATGCATCTATGTGCTCAGCAGCTCGAGTTGTACCTGGTAGCACTTGATGGAAAAGGAGGTCTGCATATTATACTAGCCTTTCTTCTGGCATTTATCTGAATGCTTTATTCTGGAACCACTCAGAATACTTTATTAATCCTAACACTGCCATTTGTGTAGCGCAGTCTTGGTAGCTTTAAGCAGAAACTTTGGCAAGCTTCCGAGAGGAATGGAGGGGCAACAGTAACATGAAAGCCTTTGTGCAAAGTTTCTGCCCATCTGGTGCCCAGTATGTTTCTGAGCTGTCCCCAACATTACCTACATAGCTCTGTGAGTATTACAGCACAGGCAGATGGGCTATTTCTGCCCCACTTTCATCAGAGGGATGTAAATAACAAGGGTGCTTCAACAGAGTCAAATATATTGTAAATCTCACTTATGCTTCTTCCATAGAGACCTACTGATTTTCGGAACTGTTAGGAATAGTTGTGGGATTATTTGTGGCTTTTCCAGCACCTGCTAGAGCAGCTGTCCTTGGCTGTACCTGACCAACTCTTATGAGGTCCACCAGGAGTTGGTCTGACCTCACTTTTAGGGGGAAATGTTGGTAAAGGAAAGAAAAGAGAGAAATGTAGTGCCAGTGAGAGCTGAAAGGCAAGGATGTGGTTGGTGCTGGCACCCAGGGGAACTCTAGGAGGAAAAGGGTTGGGCTCCGGGGAGGGCAGCACCAGGGGAGAGGTGGAGGAGCACCGTCTCCCCTCTGCTAACTTTCCTTGGCAGAGGAGGTCAAGGTGTTGCCAGATGAAGTTCTTCCTGCATACCTGAGAAACTTTTCAGGCAGAGATATGCAGGGAATGGCTATAACGGTTTGAAAATTTGCTCTATGCAGTTATTTAAAAAGCAGGGAGAGGGGAAAGAGTAGAGTGTGGAGGTCCATATTTCAAAGATGAGTGAATATGAATTGTTTTCCTCAAGAAAGTTAGTAAGCGTGGTACCCAAAAACTGCATAGCAAATTCAATTGACCCCTGAACAATAATTGTGTCAAATTCAAAGATGAAATTCAATCACCGAACTGTGAAATGGAAGAAATTTAATCCTCCTGTAAGTGAAAAAAGCAATACAGGCTTAACTCCAATGTTCCTGCTGACACCTCCACTCCACCAGCAGCTGAGACACCAAAACAAACCTTTTTTCTTCTTTTTACTCCCCTTTTCCCTGCAAAGTATACATAATTGGTTTTCCTGAAGGTTCAAATTAATTTCCAGAGATAGCTTACAGTGTAAATGTAGTCCACACTAAACTCAGGATTTTCACTCATATCTCATCCTTACCTCATGATTATGAGCAATATTGGACCATGGCAATACTGGCAATGTGGTGCCTATGTTGCAGGCTGCCAAAACTCAACTGCAAGACTCTCTTATTTTGATGTCCCTTAATTTTGCCAAGTGTTAAGCACTTAAACCAAAGGCAGGCCAAGAGGCTCTATGGAGGAAGAGCAATTTATGCTGCCGAGGTGAGTCCCTGCCTTCATCGCTGCCGACAGACAGCTGAAGGACCCACACGACTCCACACTCCCTCCTTTTGGTGAAATGGGAAGGTGACAACCTGCTACTACAGTGCTACAGCATAAAAAGGCTTCCAGAAATGCTGGTGGATTTTTCTAGTTTTCTTTCCATTTGCTTGCTTCCAGCACTTAGGCCATCCCAAGCCGTACAGCTGGGCAGTATACTTATTTATCCTGACTATGCCACACTCCACTTGCATTGATTTGCCCTGTGCTGCATTTGCTATGTTTTCTCAGTGCCTGACTCCATTAAATGATTTGGGAAGTGCTGAGCTCTAAGTCTATAAATCAGCTCCTCAAGAAAAGAAAAAGAAAAAAGAGGAAAAACTGTTCTTATGATTTAAACAATCCCACAGCTTTTTTATATGTATAGCAAGGTAAAACATCAAAAATATAGATAAAATGAAGTTTTAGAATATGTGAGAAAGCTGAGTGTCTGTAAACCCTGAGAGAAAAGATAAAAGTCTGATCTTCCCCATTATCTTGGACATAAATGTAAAACTACCTGGAAGTTTATAATAGGACTATTGTGATTAAATTTCTGATATAACTTACAAGAACGCAGCTGTATTTAAAATTCATTTCAGTAATGGGAATTAAGCGTTCCTAGCTCTATCTGCTCAGTGTACTATCACACACAAGCATTTTTATACTCTGTTTTTAATATTTGATAGACTTTGTTACTTCATTTTCAAGTGTGATTTCAGGTTGCTCTACTGAACACATCAAACAACCTAATTTGTTGATAGCAAAACAAAGGATTAGTCTGATACAATCTTGACAAATTGTGCTCAAAAAGCATTTCTGGAATTGCAATCACAGCTCTGCTCCCGAGCAAGGGAGGAGATTTGCTTGGTTGTTGATTATCTCCTACAAATGTCTTTGCTGTATCTTCACCCACAGCCATCAGGTGCACTTCCAGCTCCTTGTACCAACTGTAGTCTCAAATTAAATCATGAGATTTGCTGCACTTGGTGCATTGCCTAATCCTTCATGCTTTAAGAAGATGCTTTCTAATAAAGGAGTGTTTCTCACACTTGGAGATTTTAATGGATAGCTATTCCTTATTTCACTTGGAGACTTTCTGTGCCAAAAGGATATCATTCATCTTTGATGGCAAAATATATTCTTACAACTTGAAATTCTTTTAGGAGCTGGTAATAAGAAATGTGCTGGCAGCAAGCCAGTAACTGGCTGTTACTCTTTTAACATGTAGGAAAGTTGCCAGTCAGTCCCAACAGATGCTGGTTTTGCAGAAAAGCTAACTACTTGAATGCTTTGAAAAATGAGCCATCTCTTTAAATTTCTCCAGCTTCTTAGCTTGCTTTCCGATGGCATACACTTAGGGAAATGAAGGTCTTAAGTTTATCTTTTAAAAATTTCAAAGATGTTTTATGATCCTATTATCAACCTGACTGCTTACAAATTAAAAACTGCTTTAATACGTATGCAAAAATTGAATTTTGTATCTGGGTCAGGTTTGGGCATAAAAATGTTTGTTAAGCACTGAGCATGTGCTTAGTAGAGGCATTACCTCCTGCTTGCAAAAGGTAGTTGAAACAAGAAGATAAAGCTACAAAGTTCGCATCTCAGGAAAGAAAGTCCTGCATGAAATTACTGCTGTTTCAAAAACACCCTTCCTAAATATTGAAGCTGACATTAAAAAAACAAACAAACAAAAAACAACAACAAAAATGGGAATTGCTTTCATCTTTTGCTCAGCACTTCACAAAGTCCCCTCTAAAGTTAAATATCATCAAATGCTTTTCTTCCAATCAACTAAAATAAAACTCTAGTTACCAAAAACTTACTTCAGGTGACCTTTTTAAATGCAGAAGCAAAAGTATGAGTATCTTCTCTTGTTTCTCTATGTGTTTTGTTCTGTTTTCCTTTAGAGCAGGCAGGTTTTTATCATTGCCTTGTTGTCCAGAACAGCTAGTGTCTATTGTTCCTGGAAATTGAGAAAACATTCAGACTTTTCAGGAGAGAAATAGAAAGTGTAAAGGCTGGAAGCAAGCAGTCTTGTACCTTCACTTCCCTAATGTTGAAGGTTGGTGATGGTTTCAGATGAGGGCACGTACAAGGGTGTCCCGTGAGTGAAGGGGCCCTTTATAGTGACTGTCATTGAATAGCTTCAAGCATTTTGCAGTATTGCTTTGAACATGGGTGGGGGAAAAAATCTCAAATGTTTTGTTTGAGCAGCAGCATCTCCTGTGCCATTTAACTGAGGAGACTAACATAACAAAGCCGAGCTCTGGGTGTGCCAGAGGCCATATCATTCAAGAATTCAACAGGAACTACAAGTAGTGAGCTCCCCTTTCAACTTCATGATTGCTGGATGTCAAATTTGGGGTTGAAAAAAATAAATAAATTATAGTCACCTGAGGTATTTTAAAGTTTTCTTAGTTTCCCACAAGTTCTTAGTATATGAAGTGCTTAGAAGATGAACATTTCTAGAAGAAGGTATCATTACTTCTAGAGCTGGTGCTCAGCACAGGTTGAGCATCGCCCTTTAGGAGACAGCAAGAAGAGGGTGCTCAGGAACAAGGCAGAGAGGGAAATTCCTTGAGGGAAACTTTCAGCTACCATGGAGGTATTTTGAGATGAAAGGCCCTTCAAGTCTGTAAGTGAAGGCTATAGTAAAAAAGTAACTTAAGTTCCCCTGTAACCTAAGCTTAGCATTGGAGGAATCTGAATGCTGACCTCCTTTGGCTGTCAGTCAGAAAGTAACTCGGTTACCTGCGCATTTATGCCACTGAAGTAAACTTTTATCCGAGGTATTTATTTTGGTTGAAGGAGAAAAATGCTAATGGGATACTTGTATACAGGTGCAATTTTTATGTTTTTGCTGGAAAGCATATTTAGAAAAATGCCTACACTCATTCACAGATTTATCACTGAGTTTTAAAATTTATTCAAAGCTTGAACTAATTTATAATATTGTCTCTCACTTTCAAATATCTTGTTTATGACATGAAAAATCCTGGTATCATACTGGCAATTCACAGGGACAATCAAATTGCTAATTTTCCCGAAGTCCTGCATCTTTAATAAGCCCCTTTATCTAGATTTTTGAAGCCAGTTCTGTTCAAACAAAAATCTAGGAATGCATTCAAAATACATTCACTTCTTCAAAACCATGAAGAAAGCATCTGGACTGTTCTGTGTTCAGAAAGCCATTTTTACAATGGGTTTGGGACCAGGGGCTGGAACCTGTTCTCCAGGCATCATTGCCAAAGACATTAATATTTTCAGTAAGTGCAAATGCAGCCGGGATGGCGGCATGCAGGAGGCTATACTGGCTGGACTTGGGCTGATGGCTGCAGCTGTGTCCTGCCTGAGCTGCCTTCACATGGATCTATTGGGACTGGAGGAGCAAGACTCGGCTGCAGCTCAGCTTACATGAGCATTTGCGAGCTTAGGAGGATGCTGCTGGGTGTCAGTGAGGTTTTTGGCTATGCTTTGTGCTACATGTTCCACCGGTATCACCCAACGAACAGGGTGAGTTGGAGTTTCCTTTGGCTGCACATCATTTTTGAGCCAGTTCCGCAAAACCTGTTCCTGCTCACCCTGTGAAGCATCCATGTCCCTGCACCATGTCCCTGCACTGTGCTCTGCCTGCAGCCCCTGCAAGGCCAGCAGGAGTGGTTTTAGTATCTTCTGTTATACAGAAGCCAAAATCAGTGCTTTGGCTTTTAAATCCTGGATGAATTTTTGCAGGACTCTTGGATTTTCTTATAAAAATACGAGCAGATACATATCAGATAATTAAAACACGATGCACAATCAGAAGCAGTTTTTCAGGGAACTTGAATCTATACACCTGTATTAATTTAAAATTATAAAATCTACCTTACAAGGTCATAAACATCCATAAAATTAATGCTTGTTGCCCTGTTCCCACAACTCAAAGCTCCAGTGTAGATGTAGGAAACTCAGTTATGATTTGGAGCACCTGGAGAACCGAGGATCAGGCCTGCAGTTGAGGAGAAGTTATTTTGCTTGTTCCTGAGGTGAATGCTGTGAATGTGCTTCAGGGCCATGATGGCCTGCTCTAGAAGACGATTCGATTTCAGAAAGCAGTTATCAACCTGTTAATAGTCAGCACTCAGTGACTCCAGTCTTTAAAATTTATATTCCCTCTATTTATTTGATAGGCTGAGCATTACCTGGATTTTCTGTTGCAACAGGACTCGTACCCAGTGCCCGTTTTTCATATTTATATGTCTAATAAAACATAACACTGCCAGCTTAGACCTGTTCATTTGTATTTTATGCTTTCACTCTTTACGTTCAGTTTCTATGGGAACCTGGGCTGGTGCAACAACAGAGAATAAAGAGATGAAGAGAGGTCTTCAAAACCATAGCTCCTTTTCTGTGTGGAACTGCCAGCATAATACACCAAGCACAAATAAGCAGAGAACCAAATAAACTTAGAAAGGAGAATCGGGGCAAGTTAAATGCAAGAAAGTTGATGGTAATTGAGTTTCCTCATGAAAGCAGAGAGAAGGTCCTCCTTCCTGAAATATTTTGCTTGGGTGGTTTTATGCTTTTATGGTTTGAAAATCTGTGTCCAGTGCTTAAAAGTTAGGTTTACATTTTCTGATGAGGAGATAACAATTTTTATTACCTTCTTTTATGGCTATTTCAGTTTAGTCTTCCACTGTTTAAAAAAAGAGATGCTAGTGTTTCAAACTGACTTGGAAGCATATGAATGTAATACTTTGATTACAGGTTGCATAAAGCTATGATTTAAATAAATAAATCAAAATGCATCTTTCAACTGGTCTGGATTTAAAACACAGTGGTGTTGCCAAACTTTGCACTTATACAGAGTATACACACATATACAGATATCCACAGAAAATGTCTTTGAAACAATGGGTTTGGTAGGGCTAATACTGATACAACTATATTAGCAGTTCCTGAAACACGTCATTTGTTTGGTTTAATGTCCATATGCATTGAGGTGGATGTTCACAGCTGTGTTCCTGAATATCTAGAACTGGCTATCACCAGGTAATGAGATATTCCTCACAGAATCAGCTGAAGCTAGGACACCCTTTGGGATACTTAGTATTATCATTATCCTTTGGGATACTTAGTATTATCATTATCTTTGGAAAAGAGGGCGGGCCACTCAGGGGGACTATAAGGATGTTGCGAGGCGGTGCAGGGACAAAATTAGAAAGGCCAAAGCTCATCTGGAGCTCAATCTGGCTACTGCTGTTAAAGACAACAAAAAATGTTTTTTATAAATACATCAGTACAAAAAAGAGGACTAAGGAGAATCTCCATCCTTTACTGGATGTGGGGGGAAACAGTAACCAGAGATGAGGAAAAAGCTGAGGTGCTTAACGCCTTCTTTGCCTCAGTCTTTAGCAGCAAAACCAGTTGTTCTCTGGATATCCAGTACCCTGAGCTGGTGGAAGGGGATGAGGAGCAGAATGTGGCCCCCACAATCCACGAGGAAATGGTTGGCGACCTGCTTTTGGATGTACACAAGTCGATGGGGCTGGATGGGATCCACCTGAGGGTATTGAGAGAACTGGCGAAAGAGCTGGCCAAGCTGCATTCCATCATTTATCGGCAGTCCTGGCTATCGGGGAAGTCCCACTCGACTGGCGGCTAGCAAATGTGATGCCCATCTACAAGAAGGGCCAGAGGGTAGACCCAGGGAACTATAGGCCTGTTAGTTTGACCTCAGTGCCAGGGTAACTCATGGAACAGATTATCTTGAGTGTCATCATGCGGCACTTGCAGGGCAAGCAGGCGATCTGGCCCAGTCAGCATGGGTTTATGAAGGGCAGGTCCTGCTTGACGAACCTGATCTCCTTCTATGACAAGGTGACACGCTTAGTGGATGAGGGAAAGGCTGTGGACGTGGTCTACCTTGACTTCAGTAAGGCATTTGACACCGTTCCCCACAGCATTCTCCTCAGGAAACTGGCTGCTCATGGCTTGGACTGGTGTACACTTCGTTGGGTTAAGAGCTGGCTGGATGGTCGGGCCCAGAGAGTTGTGGTGAATGGAGTCAAATCCAGTTGGAGGCCGGTCACTAGTGGAGTCCCCCAGGGCTCGGTACTGGGGCCAGTTCTCTTTAACATCTTCATCGATGATCTGGATGAGGGGATCGAGTGCACCCTCAGTAAGTTTGCAGGCAACACCAAGTTAGGTGCGTGTGTCGATCTGCTCCATGGTAGGAAGGCTATGCAGGAAGATCTGGATAGGCTGGACAGATGGGCTGAGGCCAACGGTATGAAGTTCAACAAGGCCAAGTGCCGGGTCCTGCACCTGGGGCACAACAACCCCAAACAGAGCTACAGGCTGGGAGATGTGTGGTTAGAAAGCTGCCTGGCAGAGAAGGACCTGGGAGTATTGGTTGACAGTCGGCTGAGTATGAGCCAGCAGTGTGCTCAGGTGGCCAAGAAGGCCAGCAGCATCCTGGCCTGTATAAGAAACAGCGTGGCCAGCAGGTCCAGGGAAGTGATTGTCCCCCTCTACTCAGCTCTGCTGAGGCCGCACCTCAAGTACTGTGTTCAGTTTTGGGCCCCTCGCTACAAGAAGGACATGGAGGTGCTTGAGCAAGTCCAGAGAAGGGCTGCGAAGCTGGTGAAGGGTCTAGAGAACAAGTCTTATGAGGAGTGGCTGAGGGAGCTGGGACTGTTTAGCCTGGAGAAGAGAAGGCTCAGGGGTGACCTTATCGCACTCTACAGGTACCTGAAAGGAGGCTGTAGCAAGGTGGCGGTTGGTCTATTCTCCCACGTGCCTGGTGACAGGACGAGGGGGAATGGGCTTACATTGCACCAGGGAAGGTTTAGGTTGGATGTTAGGAAGAACTTCTTTACTGAACGGGTTGTTAGTCACTGGAATGGGCTGCCCAGGGAAGTGGTTGAGTCACCATCCCTGGAGGTCTTGAAAAGACATTTAGATGTAGAGCTTAGGGATATGGTTTAGTGAAGGACTTGTTAGTGTGAGGTCAGAGGTTGGACTCGGTGATCTTGGAGGTCTCTTCCAACCTAGACTATTCTGTGGTTCTGATTCTGTGATCATCACAATACTATTGTTTTTCTTATAAATGCTTATTTCATCCCATGTTACAGATTCCAGGGGCATCTCAACATCTTTCTTCAGAGCTCCTTTAAATGTTTTTCCCTATGCTTCCTGCTTGCTGTGTTTTTGAAGTAAAGTGATTTCAAAATTATCTTTCTATATAGTGTTCAAAAGGGGGGAATGGTAAGCATTTCACCTCATAACACAGCATCTATAACATCTATAAATAGCTTTTTATCCATGCCAGGAAGTTCATCTTTCTTTTCAGTCATCTCTTTACTCTCAGTGTTACCCCTGAATTTATATAGGCTACTGTTGGGCAAGAAATTCCTTTGCAATTCCAAACTTTTTTTTTTTTTTTTTTATTTTGATTTTTTCAATGAGAGAACTTCATTATCCCCTTTTCCTGGGCATTACTTTTTCCTGTCCTCATTATTGTGTTGCTCCTCCCTCTGATATATCTAAGTGTCTCTCAGAACAGAAGAGAATAAATAAAATAGCACTAGATTCCCTTTATTTCTGCTCCAGAGGAAGTTTCGGAGATTTATGTTTTGTAGACCTTCATCAAGGTAAGCAGTGATATAGCAGCCTTGTCTCTCTGGTTCTTCCACATCCCCATGGTGGAAGAATACTGAGACTCATGGCAGAACCCAGTGCTCTCCAGAAGGTGGTCTCTTCCACCTCCACTGAAAGGCTTTGGACGTCTCCAGTGGAATACAGGTTCAAATGACTTTGACCGCTTCATATAGGTTTACTAAGGATGTAGTCCATTCAGTTAAAAAACGGGGTTGGCTCTGGAATGTAAGTTGACCCTTCTCAAAACTGCCAGGGCAACAAGTGAACTTAACAGGACCAGAGAGGGTCTTTTGACTTGTGATGAGCTTTTCGGGCTCAAGAAGTTGGGGAAGGGTAGCTTGCTGGTATCTTCCATGGAGATACCTGGGTATCTGCCATGGATATTCCTGGGGATCTTGGAGAGTCTCCACTGCTATGTGTAGAAGACTTTCAGCTGGCAAGACTGGTAAATGTGACCTACCACTGTGCTACTTGTAGCATCATAGCCCAGCTTTGTTAGTAGCAAAGAACTCTGATAATCATGCAATGAGGTTGTCTGTGTGGAAGACTTTGAGGAACCAGGCATCAGATTTAGGCTCATCCTTGTGAGAATTCCTGAAATGAGAGCAGGACTCCTAGTGGCAGGCAGCCTCTTTGAGATCAGCCCCCTGTAATAACCACAGGATCTCTGCTCCAGCCCCTGCAGGAAGAGCCAAAGAAGGAATGCTGCAGTGGTCTTTTGCAATGCAGGCAAACCTCTGACCTTGAATTCACAGTCATCTCTGCGTGCTACCTGATCATTTGAGCTACTGGACACTCAACCTTTTGGTTTACAGGGGAAACATAATCCCTCCAGTTCATTGCTAATGCCTCCTACACACATCCGAGTGTGGGTCACCAGAGCCCAGGCATTCCTCGCTCCTTCCCAAACCTGGGCACAGGCAGAGAGAGCTACATCTCTTCTGGTGTCCTTAACCTTTTTGGTTCCCACCATACGACTTATATCTGGAGTTGTCCTAACTAGATGCCTACATCAATTACCGCTCCTAGGGAGTATCCAAAACATCAGGATCAGACAAAAACAATCTGAAGGAAGCCACTCCAAATTGTGTAGCCTCCCCAAGACGTCAGGCATTTTTGACAAATCTTGTACCCCTCAATTCAACCAGAGTAGCAAGGAACTGCTATAAAAACTAAGGATTAAATTTAAAATGTCACAGAAATGACAAGTTGAAGCTGCTGTAGCCCAGTGATGTCAGCATTGATAAAGAACGAAGCTAACAGGACAAAGGAATGAGATTAATTTGGGAATCATATCTGTTCAAGAAGATGTGACTACCTCCACTTCCTTTGCCTCCAAGACTGAAAAAAAATGAGTGGTGCATAGACCTAACGTTAGAAAGGCAGTATTTTTTAGCTTTTGGGGAGGGCAGTCTGCATAGTGCTGCAGATTAATGGAAAAACAGGAGGTCCTGATGCACTGTGGGTAGAGAAATCAAGAGAAAAATGGGAGTAAGGTAGAGTATCAGAGCAGCTAAGCAGGAAACAAATAGCAGGGAAGGAAAATATGCAGCAGAGGCAGAGGGCAGCATATTTCAGTGTAGCTGCTCATCACAGGGCATCACGCCTGCAGCCACTTGCTTAGCACCAGTGGATTCCTGTCAGGTTGAAAACAAGGGGACAAAAGCCTTTTTTCACAGCTTTTTAGCTAAATAGGCTTGTTCTCCTCTCTGTGAACCCAGAGGACAGGTTTTGCCAGTTTGAAGCCCCAGCAGCTCTGGAAATACCACAGCTGCTGTGAAGAGGGTGCTTGCAGGTCTTGGCTACAAAGGATTGAAACCCACTCTACTAGAAAAAATAAATAAATAAAAAGAAAAACCACATGTATTTTTGTGGCATAGTAAGTAAGATGAAACAGTGCTATCTATTTAAGAAGCTTCTCTTTTTTTGGTCCCCCTGCTGGATGCATACATTCCTAATTCCCTTGTAGTACTTTGTGCTTCTGATTTTCCCTGGGTTTCCCATTATTAATCAGGAGTTGGCGGCATTTGACGTGCCATACAGTAAAAGTGCCATACAGTAAAATCTCACAATTACGCTTCTTTGGCATGTAGCTGAGTTCAGCCCTTTTCTAATTCATTACCAATTCTGTGTCATGGCAAGGGAAGCTAATTCAAAACCACCACTGCTAATTCCAGGAAAAGAAGAAGGCATTAAGTCTCTTTGGGGAGTTTCAAGTGACAGCATAGCCATTAGTGGAGTGGAAATGCAGGAAGACAGTCTTTATCAGAAACCAAGTGTTTGGCTGTATAATTCTTCCCCAGGAGTCAGTATTTACCTTTTAGCTAAGTATTATTTTTACTACATTAAGCAATAAGTGTTACTGGGCCTCTCCATCTTCTTAGTGAATAGCAGTTAGAACTTTGCTGTTTATTAAAGATGCTGAAAGAGTGAGGGGAAAAAAATCATTTTTAAAAAAAGTGCATGCTTCTCTTTGAGAGCAGAAACGAATGCAACTTTGGAAAGATTTTGTGTATAGAGTGACAAGTGGGTGATATTGGAGAAGTGTTTGCAATGCAAAAAATCCTTGCTTTGATCTAGGCTTTGTATCAGATCATAGAATAGAGAGGAACATTCCTTTGCAACTGCTTAGGTTTCTGTTGGAAGAAGCATCTCTGTACCACAAAGATACTTAAGAGTTTAATGAAAAATCTTGGATTTATTATTAGGAAATCAGGGAAGAGGGACAGGAAACCTGGGTGGATGAGCAAGGAGCTCATCGACAAGATCAAAAGGAAGAGGAAGGTCTATGAAATGTGGAAAAAGGGCCTGTCCTCTTGGGAGGAGTATAGAAGTGTTGTCAGGGCCTGCAGGGACGCAATGAGGAAGGCTAAAGCCCACCTGGAGATGAGGCCTGCAAAAGATAAAGGATAATAAGAAGGGTTTTTTTAAGCATGTAAACAGTAAAAGGAAGACTAGGGATAATGTGGGTCCCTTGCTGAATGAGGGGAGTGTCCTGGTAACAGGAGACAACAAGAAGGCGGAGATACTGAATGCTTTCTTTGCTTCAGTCTTTGCTTCAAGGACTCCCGCCTGGGACTCCTCGACCCTGGAGGGAGAAGAAAGGGTCTGGGAAATTGAGGGCTCCCCCGTGGTTGACGAGAGAGTGGTTCGGAAGCGTCTGAGGGGGATCAGTGCACACAAATCCCGATGGGATGCATCCATGTGTGCTAAGGGAGTTGGCAGAGGTGATCACCGAACAGCTCTCTATCATCTTTGAAAGGTCCTGGAGAACAGGAGAGGTGCCTGAAGACTGGAGGATAGCCAATGTCACCCCAGTCTTCAAGAAGGGCAAGAAGGATGATCTGGGAAACTACAGGCCAGTCTCACCTCTGTCCCTGGAAAGGTATTGGAACAGCTTGTTCTGGATGCCATCTCCAAGCAATTTGAAGAGAAGAAGGCTATGAGGAGTAGTCAGCATGGATTCACCAAGAGGAAGTCATGCTTGACCAACCTCGTTGCCTTCTATAATGGCATCACCATCTGGGTAGATGGGGGGAGAGCAGTGGATGTCATCTACCTTGACTTTAGCAAGGCTTTTGATTCTGTCTCCCATGACATCCTGCTAGCAAAGCTGAGAAAGTGTGGGATAGATGAGTGGACAGTAAGGTGGGTTGAGAACTGGCTGACTGGCTGAGCTCAGAGGGTGGTGATCGGTGGCGTGGAGTCCAGGTGGAGACCTGTGACTAGCGGTGTTCCCCAGGGGTCGGTGCTGGGTCCCGTCTTGTTCAACATCTTCATCGACGACCTTGATGAGGGAACAGTGTCTGCCCTCAGCAAGTACGCCGATGACACAAAGCTGGGAGGAGCGGCTGACACGCCAGAAGGCTGTGCTGCCATTCAGCAAGACCTGGACAGGCTGGAGAGATGGGCAGGAAGAAACCAAATGAGGTTTAATAAGAGCAAGTGTAGAGTCCTGCACCTGGGAAGGAACAGCCGCATATATCAATACAGGCTGGGGGATGACCTGCTGGAGAGGAGCTCTGAGGAGAAGGACCTGGGGGTCCTGGTGGACGACAGGTTGACCATGAGCCAGCAGTGTGCCCTGGTGGCTAAGAAGGCCAATGGGATCCTGGGGTGCATTAAAAAGAGAGTGGCCAGCAGGTCAAGGGAGGTGATCCTCCTCCTCTACTCTGCCCTGGTCAGGCCTCACCTGGAGTACTGTGTCCAGTTCTGGGCTCCCCGGTACAAAAAAGACAGGGATCTCCTGGAAAGAGTCCAGTGGAGGGCCACAAAGATGAGACAAGGTACCTGGAGCATCTTCCCTATGAATAAAGGCTGAGAGACCTGGGTCTGTTCAGCCTGGAGAAAAGAAGACTGAGAGGGGATCTCATCGATGTTTTTAAATACCTGAAGTGTGAGAGACAGAGGGCCAACATCTTTTCAGTGGTTTGTGGGGACAGGACAAGGGGTTGTGGCCACAAAATAGAGCACAGGAAGTTCCGCACCAACATGCGAAAGAACTTCATCAGGGTGAGGGTGATGGAGCACTGGAACAGGCTGTCCAGGGAGGTTGTGTAGTCTCCTTCTCTGGAGATATTCAAGACCCACCTGGATGCCTACCTGTGCAGCCTGCTCTAAGGAACCTGCTTTGTCAGAGGAGTTGGACCCGATGATCTTTTGAGGTCCCTTCCAACCCCTTCAATTCTGTGATTCTGTGATTCTCCCTAGGCATCCTCACAGTTGTTCTTCAGAGCACGTAATGTGCAAAATGGGCTTTTGATCTGATCCCAGACATCCCACAGATGATCTCTTCGTAAATAAGTCTTTCAGGGTGCCTTCATTTACAAATAAGGAAACAGATGTGGAAAGATTAAGCAAATTATCCAGAAGTCAAAAAAGAAAAGCCAAGGCAGAGATGGAGCTGGCACCGTCCTGCTCTCTCACATCTTCCATCCACAGACTGAAATGTAACTGGCAGAGAAAGAGTGGAAAAAGTTTAACCTGCAGAATTACTTCTTGTTTAATGTACTAACATAGGGTCATTGTAGCAAACAGCAAGCAAATGTTGACATTTCTATTTTAAATTGTGAAAGAATTAGTCTGTAAAACTTAGAAACTTTAATTTGGAGAAGAGTTCCTTACAGCAGACCATTCCCAGCATTACCCAGATACTGCTCAGATATTAATGCCCAGATATTAAGCATTTAGATACTTGCATATGCTAAGTAAATCTTGCTGCTGTATCTGTACCAGGGTGGAACAGAAAGGCATGGAGATACCAGGTACGGTATGTTTGTATAAAGGCATGCTGTTCTGTGCTCATTTCCTAGTAATCCCTGACATTCAGTTCGTCTTTTTGAGCATCCCTGACCACTGAACCATTGCTTTCATAGGACTGGACAATTATCTCGGAGCCCATCTTATCACGTGTATAGTTTGGGTTATTTTTTCTGTATATTTAAGTTCATCTCTGTTTCTTTTAATCTGACATTTTATTGGCAAGTCACTGAATATCCTAAGGTCCTGCAGCTATTCATGGTTCACCCTGTTTTTTCTGCTACTCTGGGTAGCTTAATGTCAACAGAAAACCACATCACTCCACTATTGAACCTTTATCCAGTTCAATTTTAAATCCATCAAATGGCACAGGTTCCAACACAGTGCCCTGAAGGATCACAGGTGACTGACCTCCATGCCCTGAAGCAGTTAGTTCTCCTTGAGAAGACCTTTCCTTGTATCTCCTGGCAGCTTAGTGTCTTTAATTGCCTTTGCCTGGGGAACCTTCTGAGGTGTTTTTTTTTTTTTTTTTTTTTTTTTTTTGGAAACCAAATAGACTCTGTCAAGGAGATCAGCCTTATCTATAACCCTTTCAGTAACACTAATGTGTCCCTTTTTTGCTTGTGGAAGAGAACATATCAAATTTCTTCCTGTGTCTGCTAATTCTGCTCTTGATTATAGTTTTCACTAATTTAGATATAGATACTACAAGCCATAGCTCTCCAGATCATCTTTACAAGCCTTTTAAAATATTTTTACTGACTCCTGAGGAAGTGATAAGGATGTTAACGTGCCATTCAGCACACACATACATAATTCCAATATATTTGTTATCTATGGGAAAGGTGTCTGGGGAGCTTAGGGGACAAGGGAGTGTTGCACATAATGCAAGCAGAGGGGCTCTGGGGGATATTGCTGTGCTACATGAGACACTAGGGTAAACTGGGAATATTGTAGTTGTCATGTTTTTTTGTTTTTTTTTTTTTTGAAATAACAACCTTATTTTGAAAAAATTAAGCTGCTCACAAACATAGAATAGAAGACAAGTTGAAGTCCATAAGTGTAAAAGAAAGTCTCCTGAAGACAAGGCCTTGCCAGAGTTTTTTTAAGCATATGGGTCTGTGAGGATGAGCTGAAGGATTGCCTGTGGAAACATGGGATATTTCTGCCCTCCAGTGGAAGCATGGGAAAGTGCCTTTCAGAAGTTGTCAAGGCTGGAATATGGATGGGACTCC
Source organism: Oxyura jamaicensis (assembly GCF_011077185.1). Lineage (NCBI taxonomy): Eukaryota > Metazoa > Chordata > Aves > Anseriformes > Anatidae > Oxyura > Oxyura jamaicensis. The sequence continues at coordinate 1,131,461 of NC_048898.1, forward strand.
ATATGAGAGTGTTAAGAAGCTTCCAGGGAACTCATTGTTTTTGATTCTTTGTCTCCTGAATTATCACCATTTCTCAACAACAACCTCTTGGTCTTCTTTAGGTCTCCTGCCCATGTGTGCTGATACACCCATCATTACTTCTACTGAATTGAATTTTCCAGTTTTGGGGCACTGAACCTAGTAGATGATATGCAACCAGTGACATTTCAGTGTTATAGTATGTGATTCTGGCTTGGAAGTGTGTTTTGGGGAGCACTCAGCAATCAATGCAAGTCATGTTCAACTCCTGGCATGTCTTGTGCCCCTCTCTAAAATGAGTTGAGTACTTGGGAAGTGTATTAGGAAATACTTTCCCCAATTGAAAAAAAAAAAAAAGTCAAATGAGATGTTGAGCTGCCATGAGTTGAGGCGTTTAGATCCTTCCAGCTTCCTGCTATTCACAAAATGAGATAGCTTGCATCATTTTTCAAGCCAAGGAATAATCTGCATTAGAAAAATGTGGGGTTTGGGGTGGTTTGTTTGGTGTGGATTTCTTTTCTTTTCTCTAATTAGTACATGATAATATTGAAATGTTGACAAAGCACTTGGCAGATTTCTCATGTGGTGAATTTAGGATTTGCATCAGTGAATAAAAGAAAACTATGTTTTTTTCCTCATGTGAGCCACCATATGTTAAATACTGTCTGATAAAAACTTCCTTTTATCTAGCCAAGACAAGTTGTAAGATTGAGCAGCTCATCTCTCCCCTTGTAGAACAAAAACAGACTTCCAGATCAGGCGCCAGGCACTGTGGACTCAACTCTTTTTTTTTTTTTTTTTTTTTTCAGTGCTTTTATACATTGCAAGAAGGGGCTGAGTTTCTCAATTTATTCCCATCCGTTTATATACAGATACATTGGAAGTGCCAATATGCAAATGACCTCACTGGGTCAGACAAAAGATGGTGCTAACTCTGTATCCTGTCTCTGACTGTGCCCAACACCAGGCATCTAGGAAAAAGAGCCAAGGAGATGCTTGGGATATTAATTGGTAATCCACCAGTCTCCAATGATTTGGGACTAAGGAACTTCCTGCATGTGGGTGCTGTCTATATATTTAGTAGCTCTCAATGATTTTTTCTCCCTTGATTCTGCTTAGCCACTTCATATATGCCATGCAAGCTCTCATCTCCTGAGTTGTCTTATTCCTGCAACAGAAATCAGTCCTGTGATCCACACTGTTACACCTCTTGGTACTTTTTCCAGTTGTACTCTATAGTTTTTGAGATGGGAGAGGGGATAAAGATCGCCAAATCTCCCCATTTCTGCATGTGCAAGATTAGGATTTTTTTTCTTGACATTCATCACTGCATTTCTTCAGAATTTCAAGTGAGTATATATAACTTTGTCCCTTGGTATCTTTAAGTCCTTCTGCATTTTTTCACCTTGTGCTTTTCTTTCCTATCTTTAGTGATTCGATATCTTCAACCAATGTTGTCATTTTACTTATTCCTCCCTTTAACAGATAGTCTGTAAAGATGTTGAACAGGAGAGATTTGAAGAACTCTTGGCCTCCTTCCATTAGGAAAACCAGCCACTTATTACTATCTGCTGTTTCCTATTTTTAACCTTTTTTTAATCAATGCAAAGACCTTTCCTCTTATCTCCTGGCAGCTTAATTTTTCTAACAGCCTTTCAGACCTTGTCAAATGCCTTCTGAAAATCCAAGCCAACTATATCGACCAGATCTCTCCTGCCCATGTGCATGTCTATACTTCTTCAAAGAACTCCAGTAGACTTGTGAAGCAAGTTGGCTCTTCCCCAAAGAAGTCAGATTTATCCATGTGTCAACTAATTCTGTTAGTACAGATGTTGGGCTTAGTTGTGTACAGCACTCTGGATCACATCAAAAAGCCGCTTCCATCCCTCAGCGAGCAGAGCTAGTTACAAACCACAGTTAGTAGTTCACCTTGAGTTCATTCAGAAGTGCTGAGTGAACACCATCTGGGGCTGGAGATGTGTTAATATTCATTTAGTCGACTCTGGTCCCCTACTGACACTTCAATTGATGGTGGTTACACTGGTGATTCCCTTGGGAAGGAAGATTACGGTAGCAGGATCTCCCCAAGATCTTCCATGCTGAACCGAGGGGTAAAAAGTGCACTGAGTGTTTCCTCACATGGCTTTGTTCTTCTCAGTGTGCTCTTTCTAGAGCATGATCCTCTGGAGGCCCTACAGCCTACCATCAGGCTTCTCGCTGTTGCTGTGATTGAGAAGGATTTATTTGTTTTTAAGCCTTTTGAAGTTGTTACTTCATGTGTATATATATACATATGTATAATGTCCTTCCTTATGATGTTTTTTCTTTTAACTGGACAGGGTTTGATTCTTTGTTATGTTCTGCTGCTAAGATTTAATTCTCCCAGTGAACTTTTAAGTGCTCTTTGAATTACCTTTCTTTTTTTTTAAAAAAAAAAAAAAAAAAAAAAGCAAGAGTCATGTTTTTATTTTAAACCTCTTTTCAGACCTTCAGCCATGTTAAATCTCAGTACATCATGGTTCCCCCTGTAGGGAGGCTCTTCAGTGTTAGTACTTTGAACTGGACTTTGCATATTGTTCAGCATTAAATCACAAGTTTGAGGAAGTTATTATTATACTCTCCTGTTGTTCACTTCCATCTGCGCTACAGAGTCTGGCTCCACACTTTTCTTTCTCATCAGAGTTCTCATCAACAGCATCATCATAGCAGCATTTTTCCATCGCAAATTACCTCCCCTACTAAGCAACTAAGCAACTAAGCAACTATATTCACAAGTTCAACCTATGGCTGGTGGCAGCTCTTTTACTTTTCTTTAAACCTAGGGTTTCTCCCTGGCTTCTCACTGTCTTCCTGTCTAAAGTGGTGTTGGGGTTTCATTTCGACAAGAAGATCAATCTTCCAATAACAGGAGTCTCATGCTCTTAGGACCAAATCCACACTTCATTGTGAGTTTTCGAGTGTGGTGACAGTGAACATGTGTCCTATTGCAGTCACATATGCTACTTTTTGAAGAAAGCAGGTACTTGTGTCCTTCAGGATGAGCAGACCTCTTACAGGCGGGGTTCTGTGTTGAGAGGAATTGAACTGGCAGCAAGTGCAATCCCATTTCTGTGCCATGGACCATCTTGGAAGAGGAGAGAGGCCCAAGGATACACTCCTTGTGATGTTGCAGGGTGTTTTCCAGATTCACAGGGCACAATGCATACAAGTGACCTGCCCTGAAGGACCCCAGTGCCTGCCTATGTATCTGGCAGGGCCCGAGACATTGATTTTGCTTTTGAAAGTGATACAACAAGGATGAAAAGTCCTTGCAAATAAGTCAAGTTAAAAAAGGATAAGCACGGGATAGTATCAGGACAGAGTTGGTTAAGTGGGACCCAGTTTCACTGATCTCTTCCCACAGTTTCATCTGTCTGCCAGAAAAAAACAAGCAGAGTGAAAATCTCGCTTTGTGTGCACACGTACTTGCTTTGTAAGGAAAAATCTGCTTCCTGCCTGCTCCCACTTTTTCGGTAGGATCCTATGTAATATTCCCCTCCTCCCCGCCTTCTCCTTATATGTCACCTTTTTTTCAAAGTAAATTAGGATGAAACATTCCGGATGCAACAACTTCAGCAGTGCCAGCATTTGACGTTTGCCAAATGATGGTTTTGTAGTAACACTTTTGGAGGTCTGGTCTGGTGACCCCAGTGCAATGAACAGCTCTTCTTTGGTGATCTGTGGGCACACTGGGGGAGCCACTGAACTCTGTCAAGAAAAACAGAGTTCACCCATCTGCTGCAGCAGTGTCTCCAAGTCCTGTCACACATGGGTCTGCTTGACAACTTGGAAGAGGTTATACAGGAAACATTGCAAAATGGCTCTGGGCAGCCCTTGGAGAAGGCACAAGTTTGCTCAAAGTAGACTACTTCTGAGCAGTCATCAACCTGGAAACCATTTAGGAAACTATTTTTTCCTAGAAAGTTAGGACCATTTAAAAACAAGAAGCAAGTTCATACAGGTCACTGGGCAAAACATAGAGTTCACTATTGTTTGAAACCCATGGGACTTTAACAAATGTGCAATAAATAGCAAACATGGTGAGCTGGATATATAGGTATGTCTAGCATCAGTATATTGATTTGTTCTCCACATTAAAAAAAAAAATAATCTATAGAAAGAATAGAGCAATCAAGTCTTTTTAATGGGTATTGCTGTTGCCATGGTGAGCATTTACTTATGCAAGCAACATAGTCCTACATTAAGGGTGGAGGCAAAAGGGCCAATAAGTGTTTATGTGGTTAGATGAGCAAATTTGGGATCGATGGGAACTAATTAGGAGTTTGCAATACACTTATCAGATCATGAAATTTTGTAAAGCAGAAGAGCAACAAGCAGAATTAACTGTGATTTGAGCAACATGAAGCTATAACTACACTGAATTTTCCTTGAGATCACATCTTGCTTTCCTAGGAAGCACTTTCTAACATTGTAAGTTGGCCATGGCTCTTCCACGTTGACTCTGATAAGTTGCCTTAAAATAGCTTTGGTCCTTTGCTCTTTTTGCCCTTTCGCCAGCTGGGGTCAGCTGTCCTGCTTCTGTCCCCTCCCAGATCCTGCTGCACCCCCAACCTCCTCGCTGGCAGGGCAGTGTAAGAAGCTGGAAAGTCGTTGACTCAGTGTAAGCACTGCTCTGTAACAATTAAAACAAGTAGGAGACATTTCTTCTCGGAAAGAGCAGTCAGGCATTGGAATGTGTCGCCCAGGAAAGTGGTGGTGTCACTGTCCCTGGGGGTGTTCAAGGAAAGGTTAGACCTGGTGCGTAGGGACATGGTTTAGTGGGTGACATTGGTAGCAGGGTGATGGTTGGACCAGGTGATCTTGAAGGCCTTTTCCAACCTTGATGATTCTGTTACACTGAGGAGAGGATAGAGCCTGAGCTGGAAAATGTCATGTGGAACATGTGGACCAAGATAGATAAGGCTGCAATTTGCTAGGTCCTGCTGTTTTGCCACCTAACCTTACCCATAAAAGTGGCCTAGAAGAAAGCTGAAGAGGGACTCTCTCAGGGAGTGTAGCCATGGAATCAGGAGTAACGGCTTTGAACAAATGAGGGGAGATTTAGATGAGATGTGACGTGAGGAAGAAATTCTTTGCTTGGAGCACAAAGCGCACATGGGAACTAGGGCTGAAGATGGACCTGGCTTCTGTTCTTTTCTGTAAAGAATAGAATGAAATTACCTAAAAAACAGTGTCAAAAATAAAGGCAGGGCACAGGATGGGAGGTGCAGGGCAGTCCCTGTGGCCGAGGGGCAGCCTTTCTCTCTGGCAAGCCAAATGGTGCGGGGGAGCCAGCCCCAGAAAAGGGGCCCTCAGCCCCCAAACCCTCCTCCTTGTCCACGGGAGGGCATCTTCCAGGCCGCTCCCTGCACAGCCGCCTTTGGCCATGTGTGGGCCACTCCATCACAGAGGCTTGCTGAGGTCACAGTGGCCACCACTTTGCTGCAGGCCCTATAAAACAGGCCCCCTGCAGCTGGCCCACCACTCGCTGAGCATCTCGGCCCTCTGACTGCAGCTTGTGCGGCAGGAAGAAGACTAGAAGAGCAAGGCGAGCAGCAGGCCTCCTTGGCGTGCAAGGACAGCGATGCAGTCCGGTGAAGCACCAAGAAGGAATGCACCTGACCAGAAGGAGACCTGTCATGGGCAGAGGGATAGTGCCGGTGGCACAAGAGACACCAGTGCCCAAGGGACCTCTGGCGCCCAGCCCACAGACACATACAGGCGGTACCATTGGCACCGCAACGGTGTGGGGAACAGGCCAGCCCCTCAAACACCCAGCGACAGGGGGCCTGGGCCTTACCATAGGAGCAACGGTGATGTGGGGCAAAGGCAGGAGCAGCAGGCAGACAGCCGCAGGGAGCAGAGGTGTGCCCATAGTCCAGAGCACAGTGCAGGACCCAGTTATGGCCATAAACCAGAGGGCAGCGTCAGACCCATGCATGGAAACCAAGCCGACAGTGGCATGGGACCGAGGCGTGGGACTGGACAACCTCCTGGTTCGGCACCCTAGCCTGAGAACATTCTGGATGGAAGGCGTCCCGTTTGGGCAGTCCTGGGCAAGGACTGGCTTAGCCTTCTGCCCAACTTGTGGAGCCCATGGAGCTGGATCCACCAGATGTGGAGGAATGGAAGTGTATCCACCTCTGCCAGAACAGACCTGGACTACTGCAGCATGTCTTTGTGCTCTGCCATTTGAGAGCACCTACAGCATTGCAGGAGTGCCCCCCACCCATTGCTCAGGCTCCATCGCAAGCATTAGCTTGGAGCCACCAAATACCACGGACATCCCGCGGGCTTGCCTGCAAGGTGTCCCGGCAATAAACAGCTCTTGTTGATTCTCAGGGGTTGTGGGAGTGCTTCTTAGGGGGTGGCTAAAGTTGGGCTAAAGTTGCACCAGGGGCCTTTTAGGTTGGATCTTAGGAAGAACTTCTTTACTGAAAGGGTTGTTAGGAATGGGCTGCCCAGGGAAGTGGTTGAGTCACCATCCCTGTAGGTCTTGAAGACTTTTAGATGTGGAGCTTAGTGATATGATTTAGTGGAGGATTTGTTAGTATTAGGTCAGGTTGGGCTACGTGATCTTGGAGGTCTCTCTCAACCTAGGTGATTCTGTGATTCTGTGATATGCAAAGTATTTTCTCAAAAGTAAATAAGAAGAGTGAAAAAAAAAAGGGAACTTCATGCCATCTTCTGTCTACAGATCCAAACACCTGAATTCAGAAGTTGTGAAGAGATTGGGGGAAAGTTAGTGACTTGTTTCTTTCCTTATTGTAATACTTTATGTTCTATATTCGATGGGCAGTTAGCATCAGGGACAAGCAAGCATGCAGTTACGGGAGGCTTGTTTTGCACTGACCTTGTATTACTGTAAAAACTAGAGTTTGAGGACTAGCATATAATTCTCTACCACTCATTACACCAAAGCTATAGCTGATTTAGTTGGTGAATGTGAGGATTTCAGTCTGAATTTTATCTCAGTACTAAACCATGATTTAGAAAGAATAAACTCAGAATATGTTACAAGTGAAAAGTCCCTGGCAATTCCTCAATGAACTGCATTTGACTCAAGCTGTGTCAGTCTGCAGAGGGATGTTAGTTGTGCTTCAACCCAACAACATAAATCTAATATTTTATTCAAAAAGGTTGCTTATTTGTACTAGCATTAGCATGTGAGAAGAGAAATGTGCCAAGAAGGCCATTAAGGCATAATACTGCCGGGTGCTGCAATAGCAAAGATAAAGAAAGCCAACTGAAGTGCATTGTTCTCTCGGTTTATTCTCATTAGCTAGACAGAAGAGCTTTCTCTTTGCAATGTATGTGTCTTGGAGCACAATACATGTTTCTTTGCAATCTGATCTGAACCAAACTCTTCTGCTGTAATGAGCACAGCTGTGGAAAAAAACCAACAGCAGCTTTATTGGGAGTTGGGATGGGGTGGCTGGGAAGTGAAACTCAGTGAAGTGCAGTGCAGTGCAGTGAGCTAAAGCATATAATAGCTACCTTTTGTCCAGTGGGTGTAATATTTCACTTGAAGATCTTTATAACACAGTAAAACTCAATTAAAAATAAAAAATAAATAAATAAATGAAAACTGTACCACATATCCGCTGCATGGAAATGTGATTACAATGGGGTATGTGCAGATAGTAAACCAGTATTTCTCCCACCCAGCAACTGTGATGATGCCCATTGCACAAGGAAAACTGATGGCAATTTTTCTTACTGAAAGTGTTAAATTGTCAACAAGGGTATGCTGTACAGATAGACATGATTTCAGCAAGAGTTCATTTGGAAAAAAAAAATGTTGATGGATAACATTCTTAAATGATATTTCAATCTGTATTGATTTGATCTCAATCAAATGAAATTGAGATGCCAATTTCATTTGGCATGTCAGAGTGCAGTGTTTGAGGCACAATGAAAAATGATTTGCTTTCCCTTGGAATTTTGTTTTCCATTAAATTCCAGGTGTTGTTGTTGCTGCCTGGGGTAGCAGCATCTTGGAGCCAGAAAAGGTTACCCACATTTCACTTTTCCACTGTCAGCAATGAGTTTTCCACCCAATGTTAATCCAGCCTACTGTAGACAATAGCACTGTCAGCAACTGTTTTGGGTTCAGTCCCTCACTGCCAAGCCAAGATAGAGATGCACTGGCAACAAGGCTCTTTCTTTGGTGTCCAGCTAGCACCTGCATGATAGCAAGTCTAATTTTGATTGAAATCATTTGAAGGTTCTAACATTTGCATCTCTTCAATCAGCTTTCACCATCCAGAGTTTAAAAAAAAAAAGGAAGAAAAAAAAAAAAAAAGGTTCCCCTCCTTGTGCAATATATTTTAATACTGTACAGAGCAGGAAACACCGCCAGAGAAAGGAATATTCCACATCCTCCCTCCGCCCCTTTTAATTAAAATTGAGTAAAGGCTTGTTTTTGTAAGTAAGTCTATGCTGTCGTGTATCATGCTTGAACTATGACAGGATATTCTCAGCATTAGGCATATTTCAAAAGTGGAAATACTATTTTAACCAGAGCTGACAGTGGGATTTTCCAAAGTGGGACACCAAATGAGAGTCCTGTTGGAAGCATTGGGTTCTTTCATTAGAGAAAAAAGGAGGAACATGTGGATCTAGAAAATAAAATGCACATTTTAGTGATGTGTCAGTAGAACTACATATTTAATACAGTCATGAAATAGGGCCCAGGCCGATGTAGTGTTGCCAGGACCGGGACCGCCTAGGTTCAGCAGAGCGTTTGCAAAGCAGTCCAAGTAAGTTGGGTCAGTGTAGTTTGGGCGCTGCAATGCTGCAATGCTGCTCTGCTTGTCACAGTCTGTGCAGATGTTAGGTGTTCAGAGGCTCTGCACAGTCAGGCAGGTAGGCTGGTAGTGACGTGGGCATGTTGGTTAGTTCACTTGCAAAACTCAGATTCCCAAACTTTTTTTTTTTTTTCACCTTCCTCTCAGTTTCAGTGAAAAACAAGGACCCAATTCCCTAAAAACCAGCCTGATAATCTTGTACTCTATCGAAAGAACTTTACTTCATACCTGTACAGAATTATCACCTCCCTTTCAGCTGGTGGTTTGTATCCCAGCTAAAAGTGAAGGATTTATTCTGCTGAAAACACACCATGAGTTTTCTCGCTGGTCTGCAGCCCCCAGACAGATTCAGAGAGCATTCAGATTTCTCATGGCCATGATCCAGGCAGTGAGGAAAGAATGTCTGGAGAACTGCTAGCTGTATGCAACCGCTTTAATTCATGGCTTTATACTGCAATCAGTGATTTGCCATGAATTTTTATTAGCAGGTATTTCACAGTAAGATATATCCAGTTAGCCTTGTTTTTCTGCTTAACAGAAAAAAAAATCATGAAAATCAATGATACAGAAACTCTGCTCATGCAAACTATTTCAGCAAAACATGAAGGGAAGAAATCATGTTCAGTTCATACATGAAAATTTGTACTTCTTTCTGGCATATGAGTAACTAGCATTGTGTAGTAGTGTAGTAGCAGGATAAAGGCAATCAAAATACACTCATGTTCATACGAGACTCTTGCATCTGCTTAAATCTGAGAGAGGTGTGGGGTTTTCTGATCAAGTTGATTGTGAACATAGACAGGGGAATGGTCATGCATTTTGAAGGGAGTGATGCATTTCCCCAGGCTACAAGAGGACAAGTTCCTACAGCAAATATAAGGAAAACTGTGAAATTTGGGTTTGGGGGGCTTTTTTTCTTCCTTGTATGTCCTATGTTCAGATAAGGTCCCACTGCAGTACTCTTACTTGTGCTAGACAAAACCTAATAGGCATAATTTGTTTAATAAGGTATTACCAACCTTTTGTCACATTTAGGAATTCAAAAGTATTAGACTTTTTAAGAGCTTGGATGATGAGAAAGTCTTTATGAACTGTTTTAACCGACTGTACTGGAATGCATTAAATTACATTTCTCAATGAAATTGGTCTCCATGCAATAGAAAGTCTGCAAAGCCCCATAATTCAAACAAATCTCTTATTTGCTTAACAGTTGAAACAACTCACAATGAGCACAGCTTAATATAACAGCATAATACCATGATCACATTGCAGAGTTCTAATTGAAAAGTAATGTACTTTTAAATAGGGAAGACCACTTCTTTGTTAGTTTTTTAACTTTATGTTTTTAATTTCAGATCTCCTTCCCCTTCCAGAGGAAGTTAGAGATGCCATAGCTTTAATGTCTGTTTTAGCTGCAACTCAAATGTTCACTTTCTGTAAGAAAATCTAAACCAGGAGGTATGCTATTTCTCCTGATTTGAAAGTCATTAAAGGCAAGTACACTGTAAGTTCAAGTGCTGGTAGGTCAAAGAGAAATTCACAGCCCTGACAGCATGTACTTGAAAAGAAAGACAACCCTTTCTTTTCAATGCAATTGTCCATGCAGCTGCAGCTTTCAATTGCATAGTCTCCCTGAGCACATTGCTTTTTAAAAATCCAAATGAAATCTCTCTGATTTGGATTTTCAGTTGAAGGTATAAGACATAGAAGGAAGTGGTAGCAGCTAAGTCAGGAATTAAAGCTACTGCACTGCTGACCTCAGACAAAAGGTCTGGAAGAAGGAGACCTGAAATAAGGAGAAGCTATGTTATCATTTATCATACTTTCTCCTTATATCTATTTACAGATGACTTGCTGACAAGGATTTGCTGCCCTCCAATGAGGAGGAGCAAGAAGGAAATCATCATATTGATCTTCAGTCTTCCAGTCTTCCATGTTTTCTAATTGCAAACAACATTGAAAAAGTAAAAGGTGTGTATCCATCTATCTACACACATCAGTAGGTAGATATACCTCTACATGTATCTGTAGGTAGATAGATACACACCTTTTACTTTTTCAGTGTTGTTTGCAATTAGAAAAAAATGGAGGAGCTGAAAATCAATGTGATGTTTTCCTCCTTGTTCTTCCTCTGTGGAGGGCAGCAAATCCTCATCTGCAAGAAAATCCTTACTCTAACAAGTCAAGATCTGTGGATAACACCCATGCCTCCCAGGAATGAGCTAACATTAGGTTAGCAAATGCCATGCAGAAAGTATTTATGGACATACTAATCTGCCTCAACCCTGTGTCTCTGTTAAAGGGCAAAAAATCCCTTTTGGATTTAAGGCAATGGCATGTCAGTGCCCCTGGCTAATACAGCTCTGGGCTGGGTGGGCAACGTTACTGCCGATGGGACAAATCACAGTCTTCTTGTGCCGGTACTTTTATCCAACAGCTTGGTGTCTTTGCTCAGCGTCTTCCTGCTTTCACTATCCATGGAGATGTCCTGGTACGATTTTGTAATTCTGTGTTTGTGTACGAGCTAATAAATTGCAATAATGTGGTGGAGCTTGAAATGAATTCTGTAATGTTACGTGATTGACAGTAAAATAGGTAAAGAGCTGGTCTTTTTCTTGGTATTTCTGTTCTTACTGACCACAGCATGTATCTGAAAGGGATGTTTGAAAGTAAAAAATGTGCATTTTTGTGTCATGAGAGACACAGACATTTGATACCTGGAGGAAGAAACACGAAACATAGGCATTGCCACACAGAGGGACAATACTTAGAAAATATTTATTCTCTGCTCTTGTTGCCTGACTGCAGTTTTGGGGTGAGCATTTTCCTTTCAGCCAGTGTAAGCCTGTGGAGAGCTGAGTGTGCTCTGAGAGCATATTGCAGTCTTCCCAACAGGGTTTTGGGTTCGTACACTTGTTTTCTGGGTTTGGTTTCCAGTAATGGTTTGTCAAGGGACATCTCCCCACCCAAATTATGCGCTGACTCCAATGGACGAGTATTGTAAGCAGAAGCTAGAATAGAAGTGTTTTGTGCAGGGGTGGGACCTCTGAGAGGATGAGTGGCAGTACACCATGAAGAAATACAGATTTGCTCTCAATGCCTCTCAAGAATTTGCTTTCAGGCATTTCCAGGCTCTGGATCTTGCTGGTTGTGTAAAATACAGTGTCGCTGTACCATGCTTCTGTCTGTGGCCTGAATGTGGCTAACTCTTCTGAGCCCCACACAAACAGGGCGTAGTTGAAGGTAAGGATCTCATGGAAATGACACAAGGTGCTTTTTATTTCGCTTTCACTCATATAACCATTCATAGATCTCCTGTTCTCCAAAATCACTCAGAAATACCCAAACCTGAGCTTTTTGGAGTAATCATAACAGGAGGGGAAGAGGGCTGGCCAGGGCAGAAGGGAAGGCATGGAAGCCGCAGCACCATTTGCCGCATCCGCTCTCCCTCACATCGCTATCAGATTTGAAGCCTCCTTGTTACACAAATCTGATCATTATTTTCTGCCACTCTTCATTCATGGTTGGGATTACATCTCTCTTACTAGCATTAAGCCATCCAGAAGTTTTTCCGTGACTTCAGGTACCAGTCAGCCAAACAGCAGTTGGGTGCCACAAGTAGTCCCAGGTTGGTCATTTTGCCAGGGCTAAAATATGTATAATCAGATGTATGGAAAAAAATAATGACAACAGCAAAGATTTGAGGTAATTTTGTCTTTCATTTATCACAAGCTCATTTTTCAAGTGTAGCATTAGCTGAAGCAGAATGCTAGAAAGACATTAGCTTTATTGTAAGAATCATAGGGAGATATAATGAGGTAAAACTAATTTAGTGGGCACAAAAATGCAGTTTGCCTTTGTGATATTTTTTCCCCACCCCACTTGTGGGTCTTAGGCTCATTGGACATGTTTTCTTGCTGCCGGGATCCGATCATCACCATCCAACTATTGCAACTCAGGTTATTCTAGTCTTTGCAGAGATTCATTATTTCTGTTTGCAGAAGTGCATTGCCTTTACGATGGGTGCTATAGTGACTGGGACAGCCAACAAAACTGAATATTAGGCCACCAAAATAGCTGTTAAATGAGCAAGTGCCTGTCACTGAGGAAGGTTCCAAAATCCTGGGTTTTATCCAACCCAAATTGTTCCATCCGCTCTTATCAGGGAGCTGATGGTTGGTTCCCATTTGGTTACAATTTGCATCTAGTTGGCAGCGTGCAGCTGGAGAGAAGCCAAGTTTTGTATCACGATGACTGTTTGGTAACAGATGTCTAATGTTTCCCAACACATTTAGCTCATGTGATAGGAATCATGAGCTAGTTTAGTAAAACTGAGCAGTTGGGTAATTACAAACCTTTGCTCCCATCATTTTCTCATTTATTCTTTTTAGCTGCCTAGTTAAGATTATTCTGAATTTTTGTATTTATAGTTTGGGGGAAAAAAAGCTTGAAATGTGTTCTGGAGTAATAGTTGTCCTATGAAGCAATTGCTTATTTAAATGGTTGGAAATTTCCAGCAGTGCAGAAAGCCACATGTTTTCCTCTCCTGTTCTGCATAGCAGGCATTGCCCAAATGCCTTGGCTGTGGCCCCAACGCTGCTTTTTCAAAGTAACAGGACATGTGGACGATGGTATCTATTCATGATCCCCCTTAGAACTCTGTTTTCTTGCATGTGATGCCTGTCCATGCTGAAGGTGATACAAAACCAATAGTGACTCTTTAAGAGTATTTATTTAATTTGGAGGAAGAGAAGGAAACGGTGATTCCACACCCCAGCTCTTCCATAGGAGGACACTGATACTCGTGTTACCAATACAGACAGTTGTTTGAATGAGATTTCAGTAGGTATCTCTGTCATTCAGATTTGCAGCAAACCTCGGATAAGAGACAGGGAGATTCTGCGGCACGCTCATGTTTGACCTATATGTGAACATTTCCTTCTCTGTACCATTTTCTGAAGTCCCAAGTGGAGAGGCTACCTCTCCTGTTAGCTACAGGAGTGAACTGTGAGCTCTGGTTGAGCTGGTTTTATAGGGCAGGTTACAAAACCCAGTTTATATTAAAGAAAAAAGCCCCATTAGTGCACTTGGAGTTGCTACCTTGCCTCCCTCAAGCTCCTCTGAAAATCGCAGCCTTCGTTTTAAAAGCTCTTTATTAAAGAAGCAGAATAGGCACTTAGCAAGGATACTATGAAACACAGACTTTTTGTTGTTCCTTGCTATTTGGATTTGTTATGTTTTGACAAATTTTCTGTATCTGTTATTTTTGTGCATTTCCAGCAGTGATTTTCCGGGCATTCAGGCCTTTGATATCTGGTTTAAAAAGAACCAGTACCAAAATAACTCATGAAGGGCTCTTTCTGAATAACGTCTATTCCAATTAGGGTCAGAAAATCCCAGAAATCTCAGTATAGAAAGGTTGAGCCTGGCATCTGCATAGCTCCAGAACATCACTGAATGCAGATGTGATGCCGATCAGTGGTCAAACCTCAGAGCTTGCCCAAGAAGTCTTCCTAATGCACCTCTTGTCTATTAAATTATGAACTTAAAATACAAATATTTTCAATCACCAACTATTGCAAAGGTCAAAAAGTCATATTTTTCTTTGTCAAATTTCACAGCATGACTATATGACTGCGTATTTAGAATATAACTGCCTTTCTCATTAGACTCCTGAGTATCAGATGGGAAGAGACTGGCATCTGCGAAGTGGTACCCAGAATAAATATGCCCTGACCTGACATACATATTTTTCCCACAGAGTACTGAGTTACTACCACATCAGATTGCACAAGTGTCATCAAACCATCTCTGCCATTCATCCCATCTCTGTTATATTCCCAAGGAATATCCCAAGCATCCTCCACAGTATCTCGGATTTCTTAAACCTGGTCCAGAGCTGAATATATTCCTTTTGACACACCACGATTTTTAAACTACTTCTGTATTTCTTTGCAATATGTTCCCAATGCATCAAAAGGCTCCCCTTTGTTTTGGAGGTGATAAAATTAAGGCATCCCATGTGTGTATCCCAAGAACTTTTTAGGGCGCAAACTGCAGAACCCTAGTAGTTTTTTTTAGAGACTTTAGACATGCTCAAATTAACAAAGTTAAAAGACGAAAGCTGAATTCATATTCTTAATTTTAGGGTGAGGATTACGCCCTGATTTCTGATTTATGAGATGCCTTGGAAATATCTGCGCTTGGGTATTTTTATTTAAATGACTGATGAGATTTATTCTTAACTTTGCAGGGCTGAAGTGAATAATTCCTGTTTCTTAGTTTGTAGGAATTTGATTTGAAGGTGGACTTTGACCTTTGCAGCTGGGAATAAAACAGCATTCAGATGTGCCTATTGTTAGTAAGCATGTGAAGGGCTTGCATGCTTGATTTTATACACATTTTTGTTTCGCTATATATTTTTTTTAATTTCTTTTGTTTCTAGGATGCCTAGAAAGCTGCATCTAGTTTGTTTAATAGGCTTCATTGCTCTTATATGTCCAGACTGCATATAAGCAGTCTTATCTGTCAGAAAGAATTAACTGAGGGATTTCAAAAAGCAGTAACAATGTAAGTACATTTTTTAAACAAAATAATAAATTATCACATTTTTTTTACTTGAAAGGCCATCAGCAGAGCTTTCAGCGTCTGCAAGTCAGCACACAAAATGATGAAGAAGTTGGTTCAGGAGCAGAAGATCCCTGTTCCTATCAAACCAAGGCATTTTCAGGAGAATTGGTGGATCTTCCAGGGTCTGGGACAAACATCCTGCTTGCCTTGCCAGCACAGGGGCGTCTTTGGCTTAGTTTTGTCCTCCCATGTCACATGATGTGATCTGTACATCATTTTGGTAGGACTGCACCATTATTCAGGATAATTTTCCTCCGACTTTTCTGTATGTCTTTGGAGACCTTAGTCCCTCTGAGACGCTGTTTGGCATCTCCCGTCCCCTCCTCGCCCAGCATTGAGAAGTCTCCCTACTTGCCCAGCGGAGGCAGGGTAGCTATTTCCCTGCCTCTCTGAGAGCAAGTGATCCTTCTGACTGGCATCTTTTTTCCTGCCTCCTTCCACCAAGGGAGTCTGCCTTGGGCAAATTTAATGCAGGGCTTTTTGACTAGCTGTTTTGCCTCAGTTGTTTCATTGCTGAAAGGAAATTTTCTCATGCTGGGATTTTATCTTTCTAGCAATTATAAATCATAAGAGATATTTAACTGGTCAGGAAAACAGAAGATAACTCATATGCTGTCTATACATTTATCATGAAAATTAGACCCATCTCATTGCACTGTCACCCCTAAAATTATGTGTCTTTGGTAATTTGGAAGGGAACATATAGATATGGCTTTCTCTTACCAGAGCTCCTTTCAGCTCCAGGTTTAATATGCACCTCATGATTAGTATAAAGTGATCAGTAAGCAGCTGTGTCACACAAGGTTCCCAAGTTCAAAGCAGGCTTGTTGCTGATGAGTTTCCAAAATCGGATGCAGTCAGGCTGCTGTGGTCACAGGAGCAAGGTCACTGAGAGGATCTGGTGACAGTATAAATAATAAAGCAGAGCTTATCTGGTTTGTTGACAGTATCCCCAAGATAAAATTGCACTTTATTGCATTGTATTTGAGGGTTTATGATGTGACCTTCCACCTTTTGTGACACCTCTCGGTGTCACACCTCTTTCACCACAATTTTTTTCTTTCTCCTACAATGTCATTTCAGTTTTAAATAGAATAAAGAAGTTGTTTTGAGGGGGGTAAGTCAGTAAATCAATGTCATCCCATTACTGAATTAGATTCAAAACAGGCATGACAGATAAGATACCTTAGAAAGATAGGCAGATACGTATATATGATTTTAGCTAACACTATGATATTTTATCTTTACTATAGCGTTACCATGCTCAAATGAAGAACTGGGGTAACATAGCAGATTATGGTCTATCTATTAATTGCAAGATAATATGGCTGAAGTTAAACACCAAAAGCTGTGCTTCCAAGCCAGTTCCCCCCTTTCCACCCTCCATGCCTCTCTTCATGATCCGTCAACACCCTTTTCCTATCAAGTCTGTGTCACCAACAGCCAAAGGTTGCTCATGCACAGGGCCTTCTCCGGCAGCTGAATGTCAAACTTTATTGAGTGGGTGGATCCTGTTCATCCATTTCCCTTCCGAGCCTTTCTAAAAATACCATAAACCTTGACAAGGAGCTATTTTAGAGGAATCATATTCATGAGGATAGTCATGGGAAGCTTATTTTGGCAGGCTTGCATGTGTTAGATTTGCATGCATCCCTAGTTAAGGGCTTTGTGAACTTCTGTTACAAGCCAGTTGCACATGGGCTAAAGAGGGAGCATCTGGATTTTGGGACCTCCTGGGCTGGAATTTCTACTCCAAGTTGAGTTTATAGAAGGAAAAGAAGTGAAGATATCCTTATAGGAATGCTAATATGTGACTGAAGTCATTCATTTCAGGCATTTGCACACCAGCCCTCAGCTTATCGGATCTGATTTCATAAAACCTGGCTGTGATTTCTCTCCAGGGACCTTAATGATCTTGCCACTTTCAATAAACATTTATAGAAACTACTGCCAGCCTGTGGATAAGAGAAACTTGTATGACAGACTTTATCTTCCAAAAATACTTAAAGACCAAAAAAACCTACCCTCTCTTCACAAGAAGATCAATAGAAAATGTCAAAATGTAGCATTTGTTGGGTAGCTGGAGCTGAATTACAGTACCAGACATTTGCATTGTAGGCATGCAGTAGGTATGTTTGCTTTTCTCACTTTGAAAACTGTGCAAATTGGAGTTATGCTACAATTGGGACCAGTGAAACAATGAGTGTGAATAAAAGCAAACTCTAAGAGATAAGATGGAAATTAAGCAGGTAAACGCTGTTCCACACTCATGCCATGCGGGTACACTATTGCGCAGTACTCATGTTTGCACCTCTAAGAAATTTCCATTTTTTCGCATAAAAAAATCCAGATATGAAGCTGAAGCTGCCTTCTTCGCTAACCTGAAACTGTCTGATTTCAACATCATTGACACCCTTGGAGTCGGAGGGTTTGGACGAGTTGAGCTGGTAGGTAACCTTTTCTTCTTTGAGCTTTGTGTGATGTCCGGGAACCACTACTGTGTTACAGGTCTTTTTATTTTTCTTCAGTATTACAACAAAATTCCCAGAAGAGAAGTATGTGATAGGATTATGTATTTTCTAATCGTGGAAGAAAGCTGCATGACATTTCTGGGTAAATAAAAATGAATGAATAAGTACTTTGCAGTAACTGAAAAATACTAGGTTGAGGAGAGAGGAGTGCATGTCGTTTCTCTCTACTTGGTCATACATTGAAGCACTACTGATTATAATGTTGATTGTCTTTTAGCAAGAACCTGAATAGTTGTGCAGCTGTTGAGTAAGTGATAAGATTGAAAGAGCAGAAAGATCTTGAAATCTTACTTAGCCAAAACAGGAATAATGGTGCAATGTCTCTTCTAAGCAGTTTCTAATTCAGATCTAGAGGTAGGTCTACTTGATTATCACGGAAACTGTAGATTCAATTGTAATAACAATTCACAGAAAAATACCATTTCACTAGAGATTCTGTGAATTTTAGTGAAAAAAAGCAAAAACAGGGCTTGTTTTTTGCTCTGCTTAGATTTAGAACGATGTAGTTTTTATTAAAATAAAACCTGAGCAGGAGGAGCATGGATCAGCAGCTGTTTAGTTACCATTTGTAATATCATGTAAATACAAAAACTTATAATAGACAGAAGGAGTTTAGTTTACATCAACATGCTGACCAAGGAGGAGTTCCTGATACTGAACACCAGTACAGTATGTTAGGAACTCCTTTAAGTTAGGAGCAGAAAAGTGAACATTTACTGATGCCATCACAAAATTTACGGGAAATCCTTCCTCTGTAACCATATGAGAGCCCCAAACGACTTTTTTACATTATCTGTTTATTGCTGGGAACTGGAAAACTGGCAAAATTTGTAGTTTGGTAATTATTTGTCATGTAATGGATAAAATCAGTGTTAAAAGTGGAAGTCATTCTTCCATATGATTTGTTTTTAACTTTTCCTATTTGGATTTGTGTAAAACTGTGAAAAACAGAGGACATCAGTGAGAACTTTGATCCCTTCCTAGGTTTTTGTTTTTATTTATTTAATATTAGCAACAGTTGTTTTGGAAGATAGTCACTGGAGCTCACGCGCAGCCTGGGAAGGATGTCCTTTCCCCATTCCTTCTACAGTTATGTTCTGCAGAGAAGACTTTAGAGCAGTTTAATTCGGGTGGTGCTCAACCTCACTTATGAAGGTCTTTCACCATTACAAAGTTCAGGAGATTTGCTTCCTAAGTTGATAACACCACTGGGTATCAGCCCGAGCTAACCTGTAGTGAGGGACCTACCATCTGGGGGCTTGTTTTGAGTCTTGGAAGGAGCTTGCTAGGTTTATTTTCATTTCTAAGATGTTTTTTTGGTTGATTGGGTGAGTGGGTGGGGTTGTTGGGTTTTTGGGGGGTATATTTTCAAGCTTTGAATACCTCATGTTGTTCCTGGGAAGGTGGATAAGTTTGTCTTCATGGGGGGTTGCTTCAGGTACCCTAAAAATGCACAGATGCGAATAAAAATTTTACTGTGTTATGAGTGATGGTCATGAGTCCTCTACCTCTGGCTGCATTCAAAGTTAATTTGGAAGCTATAAGATGTTGAGAAAAACTAAGTATTATATAAGCATGACATCTGGTCAGGTGTGAAGAAGAGTAGGAATGAACATGCTGTCACTTGAACATACCAAATCAGAATCAGGTAGAAATATTTAAATCTTTGCAGAGTTCCAAAATTCAGAAGCCTTTGAGAAGCCCTGGTTCCGCCTACAAAAGGCTACTGATGGGAGAAACGTTTTAAGGTTTTTTTTTCAAGGATGAGTTTAACTCCCCTTGACCTTGCTCTCCTAAGCAGGGGAATGCTAGTTAAGATCATTTTCTGGGTAAATTATTAGTACACTGGTGAATCAGACAAAGAGCCTTCTGCTTTCTCATCAGCTTAAACCACTTCCCATATTAATTTCCTGTTGTCAGTTTGTTGGTGACACTGAAGTTGCTTGTGTGGTGTGATTACAGTTATTCCCTGCATTGTGCCTGGGTGAATAATCCTGCCACATGAAGGAGGAGGGGACAAGACTAGAAGCATTTTCCTTTGGGAAAGGTCTTTCAATAAGCAAGAGAAGTGAGATGGGGAAGAGAGGAAAATTGCAGGAAAATGTGAAAGTATAACGTACCAAAGGACTTCTTCAGGTACTGCTCCTAAGTGAGCATGATAACGATTTGCATTTAGCTCTTAAGACTCACCAGCAGAGCTAAGCGTCTCAATAAAACCTTGTATTTCAGATTTACATTCCTAAGATTTTTAGTTAAGTAGGAAATAAAGATGTATTGCATCACTAAATAGTCATATATTTCTGCTAAAGAGACTGTAGCAGTTCTTAACGAATACTGAATTACACACAGAAGGATAAAAATATTTAAAAGTTTAGCTTAGCACTCATGATTTCATTATTTTTCTTTATCACCCAGGCAAACTATTTTAATACTCTCTCAGCTTTAAAAAACTAAGTACCTTTACAAATTGCCATTTCATTGCTGAGTACTGGAAAATGAGGTCATTATGTTATTAAAACAAGAGAATATTTTCATTGAAGCTGAGCCGAGAATTGCTACCTCTTGTTTCTTTCTTCTGTACAAAAAACATGTTTTATGATTTACAGCCAGAAATGAACTAATGCAAAATGTAACAGAGGACTTGACTCTTTTATTCCTTGCATTTATTACTGCATCTTGCTAATGCACAGCAGTGCTGGAATTTGTTCCTGAAAAACACTGCAATTTTTACACTTTCCAAGAGTAAAATTGATCAAATAAATAAAGTTCATTGCAAGGAAGAGGATTTTTATAGCTTAACCCCAGCTGCTGCGGGCAAGCCCCCCAGGGCCTCTATACCCTTCCAGAGGGCGACTGGCAGTGTCTGGTTGGAAACCAGAACGTCTGGGTCTGCGTTTGAGTCTTGCTGGCCAAAGGCAAATAACGTTCCCATTTGCATGCATTTTTTAATGTTCTGGTGTGGCATGTGTAAATACACTTCGGTGGTCCAGGCACCTCCCTGAATGCCGGCTGTTTTCAGCATTCATCCCATCAATGAATTTATATGGTAGTACATGTCCTTCAGGCCAGACAGCCTGTTATTTAAGTAATTTTCAATTCTATGGAGATAACACGTGGAAATATCTTTTTGTCTTGGTTTTGTTCCTGTAATAGAAAGCTTATCCCCTGTGGTGAGAAGCCCTGGTAAGCACATGTGGGACCTTTTCTAAGTAGTTTTATTTTCTGTATATCAAGAGAAATTTCCAACAGATTTGCATAGCTGTTGTACGTAGTTGGCCTGGATTTTTAATGGCTACCTGATGCCTCTTACAATGTGTCTTGTCCTTATGGCCTCTGTTCTGCTCCTTTATCCCCAGCTGGACTTTGTCTGCAGTCAGCTTTTATCCAGGCTGCTGTCGAGGGGGCAGAGCAGCTGAGCTGTCCCATGCTGCCTGCCCTGGGGACCAGCTCTGCCACTGAACAGGAGATGCATTTCTCGTCAGGCAGAAACCGCATCGCGTCCTTGCATGGCAGTCAAAACATGGTCTGCCGAGTCTCCCGTCTTTCCTCACCGTTTGCATTGCAGTTAGCTGTGAATATATTAAATTGCCATGAAAATAGGCAATAAGGAGCTTTTCCATGTGCTATCCATGGAAAAGAATCATTGTAGCGCTGCTTCTAAACACTGACAGTGAAGTTTCTGTAGGAGGATTATCAAAACAAGTGACCTACGATAGAGCAAATAGAGGCATTTGTGTGCATACAGCAGGAGCTGTGTGACGCTCAATGTTTAAAAAACAAACAAACAAACAAACAAAACAGGTGGGTTCGAGAGCCCAGTCTGCCCAGGGCCGGCTGGTGCCACATTCCTAGGGCAACCCTTCTGCATTTTGGAAAGCTGCCAAGCCTGTGCAAGCAGCCCCAGGACATCTCTTCCTGTGCCTCTCTTCCAGCTCATGGATACCTCCCTTAGCATGGGAGAAGGGAGATAATAGGACTGGACTTCCTGTGTTTAATAGCACAGATGCATCCACTATTTTTTGCTGCTTGGCTTGTCAGGACTGTGTCAGCTGAGCATCTTCTGTGTTGGAATCCAGGTGCCTCAGTAACACATTACAACAGTGAATGAATCTATTGTCTTGGGTTTGTGTCCTGCAAAGCACTACTTTGCAAAGGACAGACAAGTAGGTCAGGTGTTTTCAGCCTTCATAAATCATCTCTCCTGAACTCATTCTTCTTGTCTTTGTTCTTTAATATCCTTTTAATTTAAGTCCTATGTTTCTAATCATCTGCCCCAGGTCAGGTGTTCTGGATTTAAATCAAGATTATTTTAGACAGCTCTGAAATAAATGTATCAGAGTATCTGAACATACAAGGTTAGAGTCATTATTGCTATGAATCAATTCATGTAGATGATGGCTGAGTACAGGTAGGCTAAAAATCGGGTCCAGGCCTGAACGCATGCCTTGGTTATACTGACGTGCAGTTATCACTTTGAACAATCACTCAGAGAAGAGGGAAGGAGATTTTAAATCTCTCCTGTTACTATAAAATTGCAAAAATAATACGTTTCCCCCACACCCCATCCATCCCACACCATTGAGGCTTGGTTTCAGCTACATATTTCTCACTTCTCAGGGCAGATATGCTGGTGAAAACCTACAGACTTATACACTACCTCTACACGTAGGCGAGCTTGTAGGGAGCTGCACCTTCTGCACTGCTTTGGTAACACATGGTTCGGGGATCCTGAGAGCAACAGTATAAACAGGAAGATTAAGGACAGGCCCAACTTTTAGCCCTGACTTGACAAAGCATTTAATCATATGTTTCAAGGTTTGGCAGTTTTGCGGAAGTCAGTGGCACTTAGAGCACATATTTCAACCATATGTTCATTATATCTTAAGCTGGAAGGGACCTAAAGAGGTCGATCACTGTTGCCCCACAGCAGAATCAAATACACTTAACCACTTCTGACCACTTTTCCCTGATTTGTCACTGAAGGTCTGCAGGGCAGAAGGCTCCCGGGGACAACTTATTCCAGTGCCTACCTGTTCCTCACTGCAAGAAAAGTTTTCCTGATATTTAACACCTCCCAGCCTGTCATTTGTTGTTCTCATTTCAAGTGGACTTGGGGGCACTTTCTTCCCTTCTCACGCAGTAGAGTTGTATATGTTTGAAGACTATTATCATATAAAACTGAAATACTTCCCTTTAGAAAAACTAAATGTTCTTCTTGTGAGCTTGACATGTAATTCATGCTTTCTATGTCGGTGGTCGTTACGTTTTCTCAGTTCCCAGCTGGTTCTCCCCTCTTTTAGCAGTGCCCCAGACTAGGTACGTTAGTCCAACCTGCACCTTCCCATGGTCAGGTACAGCAGGACAAGTGCAGCTAAGTGCCTTTGCCATCACTGAATTGTGTCCCTTTTATTTCAAGCCATCATTTCAATTTGTAAAAATCAAATTTAATTCCCTTGCTATTCTCAAAAGCACTCAGCCCTTTCTATCTCGATTTTACTATGTGCAAAGTTAATAATATTCTTCCTGTTTCATTATCCACACTATTAATGAAAGTATGTAATGGTGCTATATACTAGAAAGACCCTTTTGAAGTCCTTCTTGTAAACTCCTTTCAGCTTGATGATGGCCACTAAAAACTAAACTCCTTTACAATATGGAGATTAATCAGGACATAAACATAAAAACTTCGTTTCTGCCACATTTTACTGGGACTATGCAAGACCTTTTAAAATGGGCAGTATGGCATTTTTCATTTTTATTTATGTTTTAAGAAAAAACTGGCCACAGATGATGAAGTGAAATCAAATTTATTATAGCCTCTAGCCTTTTTTTGTAAACGAAAACATTAGTGAATTAATTAGATGGCAAGGCAAAAAAAACTGTAATTGTCTTCCAATAGAGTGACAGATGCATAACTCAGACATTTATCAGTGAAAATTTCAATCGCATAGCTATCATTTTTTTCCATCTATTATGAAGCTTTTCATTACAAAGATCAGTCTTTTAAAATCTTTGAAATGTTTCTTATTTTTAATTGTTAAGAATCCTTTGGTCTCCATCTTTCTGAATGATTGTGTACTTTGGGTACAGTCAAGGCAAGAAAATTTGTTTTAGTGAAGGACTGGAAGATCAGGTACCTGAGTAAATCCCACATTCAGACAATAATGTAAAGCTGTGAAGCTGAGCAAATTGCTACTTATGAAGGTTTGGCTTTTTTTTTTTCTTCTTCTTCTGCCCTTCTTGACGATATGCAGGATGCTTAATTTGAAATATTTGAGTGATACTGTCAGATAGGGCTTTTTTCTTTATTTTTCCTTTGATTTTTAATTCTCCATGGGATTGAATACATCTTTGGCAGGTGTTACTTTGTAGACTGAAATATGTTCTTGGGACTTGTCTGCTAATGGAAAGGATGTTGTCATGGTTTGGAAAGATGAGACACCGTTTGTAGCACATCAAATATTGTTGGAGTCCTGATCAGGATGTGAGCTGTCAAGCTGGAGGCTTGGGCTCACATTGGAGGTAGGATTAAGATGTAAAAATAGGTGTTGTATTATGGACAAAGCCAAACTCAGGAGTGGGGCTGGGGTTGGAGGTTTGAGACTTTACGTCCATCTCATATTTTCAGGAAACCACAGTAGTGAGTTTTTCCATTTGGTTTAACATATTTTAACTATATAACCCTTCTTCTGGTATTTACTTTTTATTGGAATGATTTTATGCATTAAACAGTTTACATTCCTCGCTGGTTTTTAGCCTTTTCGTTCTAGACATTTTTGAAAAAAAAATAATAATTACCTCTGAGGTTTAGAGAAAGGTGCAAATTTTAATGCATTTCCCAATGTCCTTGCTTATAAAAAACTTAGTTGTTTATGCTGTCAAGCATTGAATAGCAATTTTCAGTACAGGGATCAAAATGTAGAATTATGTATTTTTAGCAAAAGTCAGAATTTGATTAAGTAACTCGAATTGTTGAATTGTTAAATAGCTGAGGCTTTCTCAGGAACTTGAATTTTAGTACATATTTATGTGTACACATGGAGTATTTTCCCATGGAGTCCCATAGCACTCTGATTGTGCTGTATGATAGGATATGATGTTTAGTGCTTCCCCAGCCAGATGAATCTAGACTTTTTTCAAAGAAAATGAGGACAGCACAGACAGTTTCCACTGAAATGCCCATTTATAATTCATTCTTGGATTCAGCCTTCAAAATTTCAGCCTACACTATATCCCAGAAACATTTTTTATATATATATATTTTTTTTTCATCTTAAGATGGTTTTTTTTTAGTCTTGACCCAGTCTCATCCAGCCTGATCGCCATCCCTACTCACTCACACGTGGGCCCCATAAGCTGCATTCTTCCTCTTCTCCCAACAGCCTTGAGCAAAAACTTGTTCATGTGATGTTGAGCACAAGGTGGAAAGGATAGAGTAAGAAGCACTGGGTAGCTTGCTTATTATGATTTGGAGATGCAAGCTACAATTTCTCTCTAAGCCTTAGGTGAGGAGAGCAGCTGAATCTGGCCTTAAGGAGATGAGCAAAGTATCTTTAAAACCTTAATGGAGACATCTGGAATACTTTGAGGAATAAATATGAGCAAGATATCTTCCCCCTTGCCTAATAAAAACAAATGCTGGAAAAAAAAAAAAAAAAGAAAAAAAAAAAAAAAGCAAGTTGTAAGGCAACAAATATCGTTCTGGGGAAGTCTGTTTCATCCTGGGAGAACAGAAGTATATTTAGTACAAAAACATGCTGTACTCTTTTGCTGGGGGGAAACGCCGCTGCTTTGTTCGTGCAGCAGTTCAGCTGTTGGGATTAGGAGATCTCAGCTTGCCTTCTCGTTAGCCTGTCTGCAGCCCAAGTGCTGCGCTCAGCAACAGCTGCTGCTATTTTTGTTGCTTCAAATGCATCTAGTTGGGAAGCCGTGGAAAATAAAGGACCCTGTGCATACCCAGCAAGCAAAAGCATTTGCACTTCAGTTCCCAAGCGCTGCATTGAGTCAGTTGTTATTTAACGTGATACAAAGATATTCGTGTTTCATGATAGCCCTGATTTCTCCATTATTTCCACATTAAGCACACGTAAGTCAGCTAGCAGAAGCCCCTTGGGAAGGTGTCTAAACTACCATCTTTGTCTTTACAGAGATATCGCCATGCCCACAGTGGGTGTTCAGCAGGAGACATTAGCAACAAGAAACTTGTCTGTCAGCAGTGTACACAAGATTTCAAGAATTCTGGCCAGCTCCTAAAGGATCACTATAGCTGAGGGTTTAGGGAAAAAAGCCACATCTCCAGAGTAAAATAAATGTTTTATACTTGCACAACCTCTGCTCACTGTGTGTTCTCATTTAGCTAGGAGCCAGGCCAGCTACCCTGAGGATTAGTAGAAAAATCTGAAGCTTATGAGCAAAGTTTTTGTGAGCGTAGTGTCTAGAAGCTGCAAGAATTCATGTTCAAATATGCTTGTTCCATCAGTTAGAAGAAATCTGGCCATTTTTCAGTGGCAAATGCCATTCAAATCGTAACCGCTATTTTAGCTGCCAAAAGGTAGGAAGGATAAACTATAAATACAAAATGTGTTCAGGCCTGCTTCCGTGCCCATGGGTCTGTTGCTCTTTCATGTCTTTCATGGCTTTAAGGGTCTGCACAGAGTATCATAGAGGAAAATATTATCTGGGGCAGCTTCTTAGAGAAAATGCACAATCACAATTGCACAGCAAATATCCATTTCTACCCCTAAAAAACTGAAAAAGCACTAAGGTAAAAACCATGTTTATTTGTATGTGAATGATAGCTGTGTTAACAGACCAGGCTTTGAACGCACTGTGTGTTTTGGAAGTTGCAGAAGTTTGTACATCATAAAGCAAAGCAAATTTTTGGAGTGGTTGCAACATTTTTCTATAAGCACAGATAGCACAGGATAAGCCAGCTAATAGCTGAGGAAACAAGGACTCAGAAGAGGAAGAGAGAAGGGACTTCTCTTGTCATTCTCCTTCTCCCTCTCCATCTCCTTCTCCACTACTTTTCCTGTCCTCTTCTCCCCTGTGTTTGCATCTTGACCTAATCTTGTAGCATTCCTCTTCTACTGAACTCACCACCAAGGCATCTTTACCCACTTCATAATGGATTTTTTTAAGTTTCTTTACTGAAGCAGCATTATTTTCTGAATGCTGAGAAGTTAAATGTAGTCCTGTGGATGTAAATTATTAACAGCAAAATGGAGCCCGTTTCCCTGACTGTTCCTCATGTCCTCTTAAAGGACTTTTGTTGAATGTATTTGCAGATAGCGACCCATCTGTTTGGGTTCACTCAGGCGTGGCTTTGTCATGATGACACAGGTTGCCAAAAAAGTACCTGCTGACCTGGGTATGGGGCATCACGCTGAAGCACAGACAAAGAGGAGGGGGCAAGGCAATGACTCAGTGTGGTCAGTGCTCCCCAGGTGGCACGTGGCTGCCACCATTAAATTTTGCTTCTGCAGTTGCCTCACTTAGCTATAAACAAGGTTTCTGCTGTTATTTTTTGTCATTGGGATGCAGCTCATTTCTTGGGTAACAATCCTGCAGAATGACCTGATGTAAAGCATTTTACTTCTCTTACCACTGGTTTTGTGCATCACTGTTTGGGGTGGTATTTGGGCTTTATTTCACCATGCTCCCGACTGATTTTCTTTTACCTTTTGACAAGAAAATATATTATTGTTCCACAAATGGAAAGGATTAGACCCTCCTACAGAGTGTCATTTCTAACAGAGGGCAAAAGCTTACACAGATTGACCAGGAGGGAGCCCAATCAGGACAGAGCCTGATCAGTAGCACCTATTGGTTTCACAGGATTCACTTTTTGGAGCATTTTTGCACTGACAAAGATGGTACGGACCTATGATCTGCTATTGGTGAAGGTTTGCTGTTCAGCCTGCTTTGAATTCAGTTTAGCCCGTGCAAGCGAGAGGCAGAACTGTAAACGTGGACCATGTGCCAGCGCACAATGACGAGATGGCCACATAATAGAAAGCTGAAGTGTATGTGTGAAAGAGGGAGAACGGGAAGTATAACACTACTCAGTGTTATACATGTAAATTGTCGTTTTTTCCCTGCCAGTGGGCCTTTCAGTAGAATATACAATGTTAGTATTTTCAGTGAACATAGACATTTACACTGGCCATGCCGTTTGCTGATACTCGCAGTGCTCTACATCTCCAAAAGAGATAATCCTGCACTGGTGAACGGGCAATGACTATGTAAGGACAAAGTGAGGAGAGGAATTAGAAAAGAAGGAGGGAAGGGACTAGAAATGTTTTTTACTTGCAAAAAAACTGAGAGAGATTGAGGCTGCTGGTTACTCTGTGTCAATCCTCTTGGAGAAAAATGATTGAAACCGAAGGCTCCAGCACGTCTCCACCAAATCAATAGTCCTGGGTCCTTTGAAATTTAAGATGTTGCTTCAAAGTGTGTCAAAGCTGATCTCCTGGGCTGTATAGCAAAGATGGCTCCTTTGCAAACTGCGTGCCTTTTCCATTTCTCTAAAGCATTTAGGAGATTTTTGTGGTGGGTTTGTTTGGAAGGCTGAGCTTCCTGCCCAGCATATCCTCCTCCCTCTGAGCTGAGAGACAAAATCTATGTGGTTTTGTGGCTTTTTTTTTTTTCTTTCATTATATTTGGAGGACAGGGTGTTCTTAGCAGCCCATTCTCAGCATCCCAACATTAATCCTGTGTTTTAAAATAAAAAGTGCAGGTGACTCTTGGATTTTTTTTTCATTTTTTGTAATTAGATTGGAATTAGACATGTTATTTTTTTGATAAACTACAATGAGCTTAACATAAAAAATTACTGTTTATAGGAATAGTAGAAAGGATCTGGAGATGGCCAGCTTTACATCATAAAAAAATAGTCATCACAGTCCGTCATTTGGCAGTGACAGCAGAAACTCCAGACCAAGGGGAGGACTAAGGCATGTTGGAGGAGAAGTTTGTGGAATTCATTGCCCAGGTGGACAACCAGCTCAGAGAAAAACATCGGAAGGAAAGCGATCAAAAATTTAAGCCTTAGATGTTGTACCTCAGCAGTATGTTTCAGTGCATCAGCACATTTAATGCAAATTAATCCCCCCATGCTCTCAACTTCTTGCAAATCCTCTGCATTATGAAGCACATTAGGAGAGGGAATGGAAAAATTATATAAATTCTCCTGTGGCGTAAGGTCAAAGTCATGCATTAGCTAATTGTAGCTGCTTGTTTGTTTCATATTTAAACATTTGTGGCAGTGAAAACATTATCAAATGCCAAATAAAAATGCTGCCTTTTGCATCCTTATAGTGGTTTCTTTTCCTGTACTTCTTTTGAAGGTGTACAGGTAACTGTAGGACCGCAGATTACTTCCTCAAAGCCCATGCGTCCATGAAAAAACAGTAATTACAAAAAAAAAAAAAAAAACGTAAAAGAGAGAGAGAAATAACTTTTCTAATGAAAGACACAAAAAATTGACAAGTAGTCAGAATACCTGTTATCAAAATGTTACACCATAAGTGGACAAATTGGGATTTATGCATATTTCACTTTATTCTATAATTTTGGAATTCAGTGATCTGAGACTCCACCCAGTTGTCATGTTTATTTTTAACACTGACGTCTAGTAAAGGTTCACATTAAAAAGAGAAGTATGGATTTGTGTTTTGACTAAGTTTAGAAGTGCTAAATATCATTTTATTGAAAATGTTTGTTGTTCAAACTGCCCAACTAGTCTTCAAGTTTGCTAGCAGATCTACTTTCTTGGCTCCCTTTTTCATTTATTATTTGTTTCTGGACAACCTAACAATAAAAAATACACGCTAAAAGAAAACAAATCTGATCTGTAACATGTGATACGGCTTTGCACAGACTTTTGTTTGAAATAATTTGCATGGCAGCTTACATTACACTTCACTGGATGGATGAGGCTGATGAGAAGTCTAGCAATCTGGATTGCCATCCAAAGGGGGTGGGATAAATTCTCCAGAAATATATTCTTAAGCATACTAAAGCTTAATTTTTATTTTCCAAGATTTAGTAAATTTTGGTCACCCCAGGTTTTTCTTTACCTTCATCATTGCTTCATCCCCTGTGTCAGCACCCTAATCTCCCCATTCCCCTGCAACATCCTGGTTTGATTTAGACTGGATTATGTCAAATAATTTAGTTCAAACAGTTGAATTAAAGTCCATATGCCATTTATTTATTCAAAATGAAAAAAAAAAAAAAAAAAAAAAAAAAAAAAAAAGCTCTAACCCCAAACCAAACACATTTTTATCACTTTCAGTCTGGAGTAAATACAGAATTTCGTTCTGCTTTGAGCTGTGGTCAAAACATGTAGCAGAGCAGTGTTGTGTAGCTCCAGTTCAATAAATAACCAGGGAGCTCAATAAATAACCTCAGAGACGAGGAAAAATGTTTTTCTTTGTTTTATGTGGATTGTTTAGGTCTTTGTACCCTGTCTCCATGAAGATTAAATGGCGAGCACAGGCTTCATGCAAAGATAATAATTATGAGTCTCAGTGTGAGATGTGGAATAGTGCCTTTGGAAAAAGAAGTTTCATGTGGGATTGGAAATGCTTGTGGCTGCAGGGAAAATGAAAAGCCACCAATATGACGACAGAAACCCCAAGTGGTTTTAAAACAGGCAGATAAATACATGCATACATATATACATGCATGCATATATATTGATATATGTACTTGAGCACACCAATATTGCACCAAGCAGTGATTGCAAACCAAAAATCGGATCATGGAACAGGAAGGTACTCCTCTGAAAGCAATAGCAAAATGGTGGCAAAATTAAGATGTCCACAGGTGTTTTGAGAAACATAAGAGCAATCAGGAAGCTTATTCCATCTTCAGATTTTCCTGACTTTATTAAATTCATCGGTCCTAAACCATGTCATACAAACTACACATCACAAAGTTCTGCATCTTCTGTTCTCTAGCAGGCAGAGACAAGATTTATGGTGGTGATGTATGCTATAATGTCTGCATTTTGGGCCATTGTAGATGAAACCACTGAAACAGCATTAATGAAGAATTTATAATGAAAATATTAGGCCATAGAAGGTGGATTCTCCTTTATTAGCATATATTTCTTAATCACTTCTAGTTGTGTTGGGAATCTGTTTGATGTGTCTCTTTGCCATCTGAGAATCAGTTTTTTGGATCTGATCTCCTTAAGCTGTAGGTGCCTTGGTGTACATCTGGGTACCAGTCAGATTTCTGACAAAGACTGGCTGCTGTAGATGCCATCCCTCCTTGTATATTCCCTGTAACCTGAACCATTACCACACAAATACAGAGGAAACTGTTGAAGGCTGTGGTTGTAGGGACAGCCTGGGAGAAGTTTTGAAGGAGTCACAACTCATATTCTGTTATTAAAAAAATATAAAGATAGATATTATATTAAATAAAATGCCATTGCATGAATGTTGTCTCCTAACTTAAAAGGCAAGCTGAATTCCTGATGGAACTCATGACAGACAAGATGTTGTTTGCTGGCTGAGGCCAAATTCCTGCAAGAAAACCAAAATAGAAGTCACCAAGTGGCACCTCTTACTGTAAGCGTAATGTTTTTCTCAAGCACTTAACTGTCAATATTATTGTGAGCAGCTGATGGAAGAATTTAGCAAACTAAGAGGCCTGGTAGGCCAGCGATGAGGCTGCTTTCTCATTTGGTGGTGACTAACAGGGGATGACCAAGATGGAAAGGATAGTTCAGTTGTAGTTTTCTTTGGGATTTGTACCTGTTGCTTAGAGCTAATTGGGAATGGTTCAGGGTTCAGAAGTTACCACGGTAACATTGGCAAGCAAGCAAACAACTCCCTTCAACCTCATCTCGGGAAATCAGGCTAAAAATAGGTTGCTGAGGCTTAAGGTTAAAAGTAAAGACGTGACAAAGCAGTGGCATTAAAAAGCCAGCTCCACTCATCCCTCAAAAACATCCAGGGACTGCATTTCCCTGCCAGAGGCGGTACATGTGTTACTAGTTATAGAAGGCTTAATGGAAGTTGTACATTAGCTAGCAACATCTTCTGACTTGAAAATAATGCTAACAATTGAGTTTTCCCTTCAACAATGAGTTTTGGAAACGGCTTTTCAATTTAACAGGATACCCTCGTAGCAAACAGCAGTACCTGGTGTAGCAGTGCATTTAAATCTGCTTCATATTCAAATGAAGCTGATGGCTGAAGAGGTAAGAAGAGAACATAAATTTGAGGCAAAAGGACTTTCCATTGGTGAAATGTTGGATTGTGCAGGAGGTGGCCTGTGTGTGACTGCAGGGAAACGTGGTGGGGATTCTCAGGCTCTACAGCCAAGCTCTTGTTCAAGTGTGTTGTGCTTTTCATGAAGGAAATTTGTTTTTCAACTTTTCTGAAGGATAGGTGGTGAGCCCAAGCAGTTAGGCTTAGTGAGGGGATGCGCATTGCTTCTAACCAGCGTGTTTGCCTACTTTACCCAAGGTCCAGTTGAAAAGTGAAGAGTCAAAAACGTTTGCGATGAAAATCCTGAAGAAACGTCACATAGTGGACACAAGACAGCAGGAGCACATCCGCTCGGAGAAGCAGATCATGCAGAGCGCTCACTCGGACTTCATTGTAAGGTACTGTCCCTCTGTCCCAAACACTGCCATGATGGAGCAAAGGACGGCCAGTCTCAGCATTTGGTAAAACCACATAGGTTTTATCCACGCATCACTAAAAAAACACCTCAGCCATAGCTTCCCTGCAAGCGACTGCAAATACAGCATATAGAATAAGGTTTTTTTTCCAGGAAAATATGAATTTATTCTGCCCATAGGGAATCAAGGATTTATTCCCAAGCCTAAACTAAACCCATGTCTTAACTGATTTGCTTGGTCCCTGTGCCATGCTAACATGGCTTTGTGGCTCCTGGAGCAAACACATTGCCATCCCAGATCATGGGCAGATTTGCTGATGCCAGCATGTGATGCTCCACGTAGACATACACACCCTGACTTAGTGTTGTCCCTGCTCAATAGGAATTTTCCTCTTTCTTCTGAATTTTCCATCTCACAAAAGGAAGCTAGAAGGCAGTGTTTCATCTTTGGAGATCACGTGCTGTTACATGAATAACAGGTTGTATCCATTGCATATTTAAGGTATTATTAGGTAGACTTGATTCATTGTCCTTTGACTTACCTTGAGCAAATGCACAGAAATTGTATGCTTCCTGAAACTTAAGCAGATGCAATTCTTCAGGGAACAAAATCAGGTGTTAGTCATTTTTGTTTGTTTTGACCCTAATATTGAAGTTTTCTGATGCTTCAAGTTTATGAGTATCTGTCTGCAGGAAGGAGCATCAGTCCTTTTATGTTTTAGGTCAGGATCAGAGTGCTGGGCGGTCAGGACCTCTGACAGGGTAATGAATTTCCCTGGTCTGGAGCTATCTAAAAGAGAGACCACATGTCTAAGCCAAGAATGCTTCATCCCACCCCCAAAGAGATGGGCTGAAGCCCTTGGCTTTTGCTGGAAGAGATCAACCCCTCTCCCAAAAAGAGCTGGAGAGAGGCATGCTAACCCAGGAGAGAAACCAAACCACTGTGACAAAATGTAAGGGCAAGTGCGTGGCAGGGACGGCAGCCCATCAGCTGCTGAGGGGGTATTTCCTTCACAGGCAGAACCACTGCGAGTGTTGGCCAAAAGCCTGGCTGATCCCTGGGATTCCCCAGGAGCCCAGGCTTCACCTGTGATTCATTGGTGACAACTGCATGCTGACATTGTACCCGGCTGTAATTTCCTTCACACTGTAATACTCAATTCACAAACATGCCCCCGTTACCTAGGCTAGAGCCAAATATACCTTGCAGGCTATTTCAGCCTATAGATCTATTTTCTGAAGCCTGAGCTGGCTTAGTATGTTGGTGTAAAAAAAGGTGAAATGCAGAGCCAGCCAACCAGAGGGACATCTTAACACCATTTCCAGAATACCCACTCCTAAATACAAAGCCTGAGCCTGCAGACATTTGGTTATGGAGCCACTGATATTCATAGCTAATAAAAGAAATACACCGGAGTTCCTTATTTCTAATTTTTTTGTTTTTTCAATAGGCAAGTGGGAAAAAAGGATGCAGTGGTCATAGGTCTACTGCAGAATCACACAGAATTGTGAGGGTTGGAAGGGACCTTGAGAGGTCATCGGGTCCAACCCCTTTGCCAAAGCAGGTAAATGCTTTGAATGCTGAGAAACAGTGATAAGATGAATTTTGAAATGATCCCAGTCTTCTTCTTGTTCCAAAGTGAGTCCAAAATGGAAAAGCTGACAGGAAGACAGGATGAAGGAAGAACTTTTTCCAGTGCTTTATGACCTGGCAGTTTCCATCAAAACTCAATTTTTGATTCAGCGCAGCCTTCCCAGCACGCCAGTGTAGAGGGCTTCAGTCAGGCTGAGTTATTTGCTGCTGCTATGTCTTGTCATATATTATTGTTTTTCTGTGTCTGTCTCTATCTATAACATCACTGTATATATTTATATGGTATTATGTAATTATGTTACACTATTATTTGCATTCGCATGTAAAATGACTTGTACACTATTGACAAAGCAGGCAGCTCAGATGTAGGGCCAAACTGAATCCCTTTTTTTCTTTCCATACCATGCAATATTTTCTGTCCTTTAGAGTAACAAGCCTCCCCTAAACACTTTTAATACCCCTTAGGCATCCTGTACTGGGGAGGGACTAAGCCACAAAGCCCAACCTTTTCTTATTGCAGCTGCTGGAAACTAGAAAATCTTCACTGGCTTATCAAACCGCATGCCCACTTTTCCCTCTCACTTCTCCTTTTGCAGCTCCATGGGGATTTGGAGTTGTCTTCTACTTTCTGTCCTAAATTTATTCATAGCTTGTTTATACGCTATTTTGGGCCAGGCCTGTAGCTGAGAATTTTTTTTCTGGGTACTACAGGCAGTGATGTTACCATTTTGGTAGACTAATTGTGTTTTGAGATGTTAGTTTAAAGGTAGGTTTGAAATGATCTTAAACCAAGGACAACCTCTGGGATAACAGAATGGGAAAGACAAAATTCCTGAATTCCTAGAATTGTTTTCCTTATTCTTCATGAAACTGTTTGTGAAAAATCTTGAAAAAGTATTTCAGTTAGGATTTTAAAATGCATTAAGCCAAAAAAAAAAAAAAAAAGCCAAATATCACTCAATAAAATTTACTCATAGATAAACTAACAGCTTCACAGAACAAAAAGCTATGTGTGGATTTGGTAAAGGAGCAAGCAAGTGTTGAGCCACGGATGTCTGCAGTGGATCTGCAAATATTTAGATGAGTAAGAAAATGAATAAAGGAATGAATTCCAATATTGTGACATTTCAAACTTATAACTGCTTGATCTACTGAAATACTGTGGTTTCATACTTCATGCTGTACATCTCATGTATAAACTTTGCACTTCTGTTAAAGTTGACAAACAATATTTGATTGGCCAGATTTGATGCCCATAAGACGTTTTGGAAAGTAAACTTTCAGCAGGGCTGCCTTAACTAGAGAAAGTAGTGCTTTATTTCAGTAGCACTTAAATTAACAGGCAATCAAAAATATTTAATTATTCATATTTGGGGTTCTTGAAGATGTAGGTTTTCTGTAAACCTTAATATAGATGAAATGATGGTATTGTAGTATGAATTTTATTTTGTCCAACTGGCAAGAAATATTATATTTTTTTCTTAAATCCATGAATTTTAAACATATGAAGTGGCCAATTAGTTTGTTCCAACTTTCCTGAGATGCATAACTGAGGTTTTAAATGTCAACATAGGTAATATTATAGTAAGGGAAGCTCTAAAACACAAGTTTGTTTTTTTCCATTAAATTTCATTGTGGCCACATATAGTACATTTTAGCTACAGAATGTTTCACAGGTAGGTAAGCACTGAGAATATTCTGTGATTTTTTTTTTTAATCTTGTGACCTCTAAAGCATGTGAAAGCAAGGAAAAGTAAGATTGATTCAGACAGCAGTAACAGACCCTGTCCTAGCTTCAGCAGGACAATCAGCAAGTACCCAATGTTCTGCCCGCATCACAGCTGCAGTTTCTGGATTTTTTTTCATTAAACATGCTAAAAATGTATCAGGTAGCTGCTGCTAAGCTGTGTGCTGTGCTATGCAAACACACACAGGAAACAAATTATGTCTAGCATCATGATGTGAAGGCATACCAGACCCAAGTTCTGCCCTGTACCTTAATATTTAACAGAATGTCTGCAAAATGAACCAAATCCTGCCTTTTTAATTATTTTTTTAAACCCCTGGTCTATCACATGGCCTAGTCTTAAGGTGCCTGATGGGTTTCCTTTCCCTGACAAGCAAATCCCTTCCTCTCCCCTCTTCTCCTGTCTTTCTTCAAGTCTTTGAGATACTGCTGCCCAACTCAGAGCTTTGGGGGAAAAAATTAGTTCAATATTAAAATTAAATAAAGTATCTGACACTGAATTCCCTATGTTTATTTCTGTAGTTTCATAGTTGCATTTGTTTAATGTATCACATTGAGAAGGAATATGGGTTCATAAATCCTTGCCCATCTATCTCTTTAGCCAAATTTTCCTCCACATTCAGTCCCTGGGATGAAGAGGAAGGGTGTTTTTAGATACATAAATGCCAGCAGATTCTCTTTAAACTTGACTAAATCAGTGGTTTTAAGTTCTGAAATGAATCACAAATTGGGCAACACTTCCTTGAAATGGAAGAAGGAATACTGCAGATCTACAGCTGTATCCATAGCATGAAGAATAAGATGATACAGACATTATTAAAATGGTAGGAAAACTTATTTTTCAAGCAAATCTGGAAAGCCAATTGTCAGGTTATGCCACTAGAAGTGTCAGACTTTATGTTTAGTACTCAGAGCAATTGTAATTGCTTC
Source organism: Oxyura jamaicensis (assembly GCF_011077185.1). NCBI lineage: Eukaryota > Metazoa > Chordata > Aves > Anseriformes > Anatidae > Oxyura > Oxyura jamaicensis. The sequence continues at coordinate 1,168,403 of NC_048898.1, forward strand.
TTTTGCTGTGATACACTTCATTAATTGAGTGAAATCCAGCTGGCAACTGGTCACAAGCAGTGTTCCCCAGGGACTGGTATTGGGGCCTATCCTCTTTAATATCTTTACATCCAATGAGGGAATTGAGTGCACCCTCAGTAAGTTTGCAGACGACACCAAGTTGGGGGGATGTGTTGATGTGTTGAGAGGGTAGGGAGGCCCTGCAGAGGGACCTGGATGGGATGGGTCGATGTGCAGAGGCCAATGGGATGATGTTCAACGTGGCTAAGTGCTGGGTCCTGCACTTTGGCCACAACAACCCTAGCAGCACTACAGGCTTGGGGCAGGGTGGCTGGAAAGCTGTGCAGAGGAAGAAGATCTGCGGGTGTTGGTCAATGCTCGCCTGAACATGAGCTGGCAGCGTGCCCAGGTGGCCAAGAAGGCCAACGGCATCCTGGTTTGTATCAGGAATAGTGCAGCCAGCAGGACCAGGGAGGTGATTGTCCTCCTGCAGTCTGCTCTGGTGAGGCCGCACCTCGAGTACTGTGTTCAGCTTTGGGCCCCTCACTACAAGAAGGACATTGAGGCCTTGGAGTGTGTCCAGAGAAGGGCTACAAAGCTGGTGCAGGGCCTGGCACACAAGTCCTGTGAGGAGCGGCTGAGGGCTCTGGGGGTGTTTGGTTTGGAGAAAGAGGAGGCTCAGGGGAGACCTCATTGCTCTCTCCAGCTACCTGAAAGGAAGCTGTGGGGAGCTGGGGGTCAGCCTCTTCTCACAGGTAACTAGCGATAGGACTAGAGAGAATGGCCTCAAGTTGCACCAGGGGAGGTTCAGGTTGGGAATTAGGAGACATTTGTTCTCAGAGAGAGTGATTAGGCAATGGGACGGGTTGCCCCAGGTGGTGGAGTCACCGTCCCTGGGGGTGTTTAAGGAAAGGTTGGACATGGTGCTTAGGGACATGATTTGGTGTGTGACACTGGGGGATAGTTGGACCAGATGATCTTGGAGGTCTTTTCCGACCTTAATGATTCTGTGATTCTGTGACTCAAATTCCCATCTTTTTCTGCTGAATTATTTCCCATGCGATACAAAGGACTGATAAGAGATTGAAATGATCTCCATAAATTCAGCACTAGCTCTGTAAGATCCCCACAGTCTTGTGGTACTTCCTGCGATGAAGCACAAGGTCTGTGAGAAGTGGGAACAATTGGCACCTTGACTTTTACTGTCAATGTTATATTATTTTCTTGTTTTCCAACACTAGGCTCTACAGGACATTCAAGGACAGCAAGTACCTGTACATGCTGATGGAAGCTTGTCTAGGTGGAGAGCTGTGGACAATTCTCAGGGACAGGTGAGTTTTAAAAAGTTATTGTCATAAAAAGTTGAATATTCTTTAACACGCCTTCAAATAACCAAGGGTCTTTATCTTTCATGTGCAAAACCTGTCTTACCATGTTATGTTTAATTTAAGATCCCCAGAAGATGAGGAAATAATGTAATATTTCTGTTCCTATGCAGTTGACTAGAGACAAAGGGAATCCAATTATAACTGAGAATACCCTTAGGACTGATATAGGTTATCTCCAGCATGTACAAGGCTTTATGTAAATGGAGACTTAGCGCAAGCTACTTTCTCATGACATCTCTACAAACCTGGAAAAGATACAGAAAGTAGTGGTGGTAATTATGATAATCATGTGATAAATTGTATTTGTAAGTGTCTTCATCTCTGAAGGATATTGTGTTCACACCAGAAGTACTCCATACCCCTGAATAGTTGATGGTATATTTTAATGTTGGCCTTTTCTGATCACAGAGATTGCAGCTGCATCCTTGGTGCCCATGCAACTGTTTCTCATGTTTGGGAGCTTGTCTGGAGGTTCAGGCCCTTGACAGGAAAATAGGGGACTGTCATAAGGGTGTCAAGAGACTTTGGGCACCATGTATGAAGGCAGACAGTGACCCTGCAAGGTGCAACAAGGGGTTTGCCATAGGTGCAGTGGTGATTTCACTCTCACTGTAGTCTTGCAAGAAATGGTTGAGAGATACAGTCCTTCCAGTACAGCACCTTTATGCATTGCTGACATGGCCTTAACTGTGGACTTAAAAAATCAGTGGAATTGATCTGATATCACATTTGCGAATAAAATCCATGGGAAAGTGTAATTTAGAAATAAAAAATGAAAAGTCCTTCAAAGACTTTTGAAAAATCAGTATTTTCCATCCTTTCAAAAGACCTGCCTTTTTCATTTCAGTGTATGAAATTCTGCCCCCCCCCCCCCCCCCAGCTATGAATAGCAGCCTCCACATCTGTCACAGAGACATTGCAATAAGCCATAAACCATAATAAACCATATCTATTAACATTTCTTAATGCTTATGAAGCAGTCAGGTATAACAGCAATGAAGACCAGAGGAAATCTCAGGAGGAAACCAATAATTCTGTGCGGGGGTTGGGTCCAGCTATATTAAGTAAGGACCATTCGTCAACATGGGACAACAGAATCATGCGTTGAATCCATAGCTTAGCATTATGCGATTGGGGCACAGAAGTGCCATGGAAAAAATAGTCTGAAAGCATGTAATTAAATACCACATCGTAATGCACAAGCAAATGTGGTCCTGATATTTCCTGTCTTTGGAGGATTTGACCTTGCAATGTTTTGTTTTTGTTTTGTGTGGGTAGGCAGGAGGCAGGTGGAATGTGGGTTGTGCGGGTGTACATGGTACGTACACATAACACAACAGTGGGGCAGGGAAGTGTGCGAGCAGTCACATATAAATATGCAATAGAATCATAATTGGTATAAAATTATTTTAGATTAATTATCCATACTGAATTTTTATAATTCTTCCTTCTCCTAAAACCATGCCTTCTCTGGACCATTAAAAGGAGAAGAGTAGCAAAGTTAGCAGGTGCTAAAACGTATACTTCATCTTTGTCAGAGCCTGATAATTCCATCTTCAATTCTCTCAGCTTTAAATTGTGGTTCTGCTGCCACCTAGCTTAGATGTGCTTCTGAACTCAGTCTGCTCTGGCCACAAACTCAAGGCAGGCAGCGGAATATACTTTGCTTCTGAAAACTGCTTGCAAACTTGTACTCAAATGAAGATCAAAAAGCACACTTAACGCTGAATTTGCGATTAACACTTCAAGTCCCAGCAAATGCATTTTTTTCTGTCTTTTGTCGCGGTTATGAACATGAGTATGGGAGTTCCTGATCTTCACAGTTCAAAATCCTTTCAACACCTAAAAGTCAAAGATTATAATAAATAAATCACCTTTTACATAGAAGACACTTACTTATAAATTTCAATTCTAAAATATGTAAATATAAAATAAAAATTATTTTACTTTTAAATGTTTGATATGAATGTCAATTGAAGGCAAAGAAGCTAACTTAAAAACTAGAAATACATGTAAATTTATGTGAAAAAGTCAGTTTAGCAGCAGTCATTTTCCAGGTATTGGGTGATTCTACTGGACCGTATGGATGTTTTAACAGTAAGATGAAGTCCAGAAAGGGAAGAGATTGGATTGGCCTACAATATGGTTTTAGGCTGTTAAGAAAAAGAAATTGTAAATATTAAAAAATTGTGCTAGGTGGAATAAATATAGGTTAACTACAACTAGAATAGCTGACCTCTTGCAAAAATCAAGCCCTTACTTTACGTCCATGATGTTGATAATGACCTGTAGGAACAGCTCAGTCCTGTACCTAGAAATCACTTTATCATCTTTCTCTTTCTTGTTTTACACAGAGGTTCATTTGAGGATTCGACAACCAGGTTTTACACGGCATGCGTAGTCGAAGCTTTTGCATATTTGCATTCCAAAGGAATAATTTATAGGGACCTCAAGCCAGAAAACCTCATTCTGGATCATCGAGGTTATGCCAAACTGGTAAGTGCCTGCCATGTCTAGTTTTGCCAAAAAAATAATAATGATGATAAATAAAAGACACCATTCCTGTCTTCTAGTACTAGACAACTAGTGTTATGAGTAGAGAAGATGGAATTAGGCATAGAGGGTCAGAAAAAAAGTCCACCCAACCCAAGGTCCAGTCTCTGATGGTGGCCATCAGTAAATTTTGAGATACGATCAGGGCCAGAATATCATCACTCATCACTGGGATGTTTTCCCAACCTCCATCAGAGTGAGGCTGTAGATGAAAATGCTAATTCTGGCTAACATTTGAAATTCAGGGCTGCAGTCTGGAAGCATTTAGAGAAGAGCATCTAGAGAAATCCATCTAGTTGTTTTGGAGCTACTGAAAGATAAAAAGATACCGTTAAGAGATGGAGAGGACTTGCATTTGTGAGCTTTACAGGTGTCAGGTGAAATTTTTTAAGCAAACTATTGTTTCTGAATAAGTTCCTTTGTATAAGCAAAAAAAAAAAAAAGGCATCATTCTTAATGGAAGTGTTAACCATGACCTTGTCATAGCACAAAATTATTATTTTTAATTACTCTGGGTCATCAGACTCTGTTGCTGAAGTGTAGCTGATTCAACTTCTTGCTTTAGAAAGGGGATTGGAATTTGGTTTGTCTTTACTTTTGATAACATTATAATGTCTGCAAGCTATAACTTTTCATGGAAGAGGTTATATTTGTTCATTGGAGCAATACACATATTGCATCATTAGCGCCAATTCTGTAGGAGTCCCTACATGCTTTTTGTCCTTCAGCTTTGCATTCTTTTCATTATCTATCAGGCAAAATGTGCATAATCAAATTGTATCCATGTCCTGTGTACTGCCACTCTGGGTAGTAGCAGACACTTCGAAGGCCACTTGTGCTTTAGCACTGATGACACTCCTGACTGATCTGTGCCAGCTCCTCTGAAGTGACTCTGGAAGGCTCTCCCTGAACCTGCTCTTCCCAGAGTGTCGTGGTGCTTCTCAGTGCTGTCTTTCTACAACATCCACCTCCTCAAACCAGGATGGGAGCACCTGTGTTAGATCCCCACTCCCCACATTAAAGCGTTGCTGATGGATTTCACTATATTGAACTGTTCATGTATATTGTTTTTTTTTGGATCAAAAATCAATGTAGAGGTGTCCTGCAAACAAAGTGCACTCAGAAAATCTGAAGACTGAAAAAGTCTCTGTGAACCCATGGAGAGGGGAGAAGAAAAGAAAGACTGTCCTTGGTAGGAGGTGCTGTTCCACCCCTTTTGGGAAACCCCTCTTTCTAACTAATGAGGATCTGGGCACTTGGGAAACCATCAGTGAAGGATAGGACGACACAACCCTAAAAGAGCTGTGTCCAAGAGGGATTCCATCCATGATTCCATCCATGAGGCTCACAATGAGGCAACATCTCTGCCTCCTGGATGGAGGACTCTTCCCTGCCTTTGAGAAGGGAAACCTGTGAGTCAGTCAGTCAGGGAGAGGATGTCAGTCTTTGGGAGTGGTAAGTCAGACCATCACCATCATGGGCCTTTACAGCCTTATGGCAGCCACCATGTGTCACCATGATACTAAGTTTAATGAATAACAGAAGAATAAATCCTCTACAGCATTTCACTGAAGCTGAGGGTTCCAGCAAGGTGTCAAATGATGGCAGTGGATTAGGTGCCAAACTGTCCTTCTCTCCACCCAAGTAGGATCTGGTAGGTCTGCTGTTCCCATCACCAGCACCCAGCTCATTAGACATTTTGATCTCCTTGGACCCATCTATGGTAGCACAGGAAGTATCCCAGATCCCACAGCATGACTGATCCTTCTTGTGGGTTTGTGGCCATTCAGGTCACAATACTGATGTGTTGTCCCTGACTAGTGCAGGAAGGTGTAGGAGCATTTCACGGCCATCAAGGGACAGCAGAGTGTGCTACAGACCACAGCTGGGCAAGCACAGCACCAAGGCAGGGGAGGGCAGAGCTAAAAATACACTAAGCCTATTAACCTGAGCTCTACTCAGGCCCCAGAGAACAGCTTTGGTTCCCTGTGTAGTCTCATTTTCCACAACTGCCTGTAGCATGCTCTGGTGTGCCACGGGCACTGCTATAAGGGTACATTGAGGCCTGTGATCCCACCAGCATGTTGCATCATTTTCAAATAAATTGTTATTACAACACTCTTTGGATTGGAATAGAAATCTGAACTTCTCAGCAGATGCTGCCATGATCTGTATTTAGCCTGAATAGCTCTTGCTCAAGTAAAAGCTGGTACTTTAAAACAACAACAACAAAACAACTTGATCTGCAAATGATGTGAAGTTACATGTTCCAAGAAATGCTCTGTGTTGGCATTTGTTCTTCTTCTCTCACAAGAATCTTCTTTTTGCATTATGAAGGGTAAATCAGCACAAAGATCACTGCAGTTGCTTGGTTCTTGAATAACCCACGATGTTTTAGTTGCAATAATATTCCCATAAGGAAATCTTCTTTCTGCATTGCTTCACTTCAAGAGGAACCAGGTGCATGGCTGAAATTCCCTCTCTTGCTGCCCTGATGCTATTCTCCTCCTTTCACAGGTTGATTTTGGCTTTGCAAAGAAAATAGGATTTGGAAAGAAAACATGGACTTTTTGTGGAACTCCAGAGTACGTAGCCCCCGAGATCATCCTGAACAAAGGTCACGACATTTCAGCAGACTACTGGTCACTGGGAATCCTAATGTATGAACTCCTGACTGGCAGGTATGGGCATCAGAGCCGGCGCAGCTGCTGAAAAGAGATCCAAATATTTCTGCCGTTGTCACCCTGATTAGATGATGGGAAAGATTCAGAGCAGACGTGCTGTAATGGCAAAGTGAAGCCTCAACACTGTGCTGCTGAACCTAATAATTAGTTTTCCATTTTAAATCACAGTTTCCATGCAGATCTCTCAAAAGGCAAGATATGAACAGGCTTTTTCAGAAATGCTGTGACTTGTCACCAGAACTCCACCCTCATTTTTGTCCCCAGGTTCCTGTAAACTGAGAATGAGCTGAACATGGCAGGGAAAGGGTTTGTAATTCAACCAAGGAGGTGCAGCAGTGGGATGCTGCGCATCTGAAAAGGAGGAGGTAGAGTTGACACTATGAGAGCTTGAGACCCTATATCCACCCTTTCCCTTACTTAGTTTAGATGCAAAAGTTGAATGCATACATTAATGCATATTTTGACAGTTTTGGCTTCCTTGAACTTCCTCACCTCATCCACCAAAGATACAGGACCTTGAAAAGGATCCATCACCTAAAGCTGCGTAGCAGCTCTGGGGATGGACCCAAGACAGCCGAAGCCTGTTTTATGTTTGGGACCTCACGTCTTGCTGCTTTGCAGGAGCACATGCCAAAGCAAGCAAATTGTAGCATCTGCCTTTAGGGGCAATTTGTTCACATACTGCAGTTCTTCAGTGAACTTGTCCCTGTTCTGTTAAACCAATGGAAGCCTTAATCCCCACTGAAAGCATGTCACAACATCAAATGGAGAATAAGCCAGTGAGCAAATCTAGGACCCTTGTTCCCCAGGCTGCTGGGACATGGGTCTTCATGGAAATGAGATTTGGCATGTGCTGCTCCAGAAAACATTACTTTACTCTTAGGTACTTCCTTCCAGCCAGCATCACTTAAATTCCAACACTATTAGAGCATCTTGGCTGAGAAATGTTTAAGATCATACAAAGCAAAACATTCCTATTTGTCACCTACCTTTCCTCATTTCACGGTAGAGTACTCTGTTTTGCTTGGTTGTTGTTGTTGTTGTTTTGTTTTTTATCAATCTTTAATGCTATTTTAAGGACAAACTTTTAATTTTTTTTTCTTTTCCTTCTGAAGTCCCCCTTTCTCAGGCCCAGACCCCATGAAGACTTATAATATCATATTAAGGGGAATTGACATGATTGAATTTCCAAAGAAGATTGCCAAAAATGCTGCTAATTTAATTAAAAAACTATGCAGGTAAATGCATAAAATATAATCACCTTTCTCTTATTTGTAAAGAAATGAGTTGTTCAGAATGATTAAGTAACCTATTTTGTTATTCATTTTATAGAGACAATCCATCAGAAAGATTAGGGAACTTGAAAAACGGAGTGAAAGATATCCAAAAGCACAAGTAAGTGTATTCCCCAGCCATCCATCATTTGAACCTACAGAAACATGCATTTCAAACACTTCCATTTTCTGCCAGACTCACTTTTCTTAAACTCGTTTGGTCTTTCCCTTCTAGTATGCTTTAAATTGTAACAGTTTGCACTGGATGTTTTTTTCCTGTGTTTTGGTATCGTTTCTAGCCTTGCCTATGACCAAAACACATTGCACATTGACCACTTTAATTACTCGAATGCAGAAGAGCATTTGGAAACAATCCAACTCAGCCACTGCCTTCTTGGATTTCTCTGGTTTGCAGAATCATTTTCCAAGGTTTTCCTCCATTTCTCTCCCTTCCACTCCCAGCAAGCTTTCTCTCTACCCATAATGTTAATTCAGCAAACCTTTTGGTCCGATGGGAGGGAGTTCTTAAGTGATGTTACATAAGCTCTGTGTTGCTACAGAAATTTACTAAAGAGTTTCCACACTGCTTGAGAGGAAAACAAACAAACAAACAAACAAGCAAACAAGTTAGGAACCACCGCAGAGGCAGGTTACCTCTACCATCCATGCTCATCCTTCTCTGCTCCCATCCCCAAAGCAATACAAATGCATTGGATGGACATTTTGAGGGTGAGATCAGCTCAGGGCTCACCCTTCTGCCTGAGCTGCTGTAGCCCAAGAAAACCTGAGGTGCCCAAACCAGGAAGAGAGCATCCCTGTGCAGACTGGAACATCCAATCTCATACAAAGAAAGGACATTACGGGTCTCATATGGCACGGACTGGCCACATAGGAAGGAAGAGCAGATGCCAGGACACCTGCAGTGAGGAACAGTTTTCTTCTGAGCATTTGTAATTTGTACTTGCCATGGTATCACTACTGGGTTGCGACACACAATCCATTTTCAGCCGAGGAAGCGTATATAAACATGACAGGAAAAATAATTAAGGCTAATTAGACCATTTGAAGAACATGTCTGCTGGAGTTAAAACCCACTGTTTAAGCAATTTAAATTTCATTATGTGATATTTTAACCATATGTCTAACTTCCCGACATGCTTTATTATTCTCTCCTTTCTAGATGGTTTGAAGGCTTTAACTGGGAAGGGTTACGAAAAGGGACACTGACACCTCCTATAATACCAAGTGTAAGTTTTACTGCTTCATTTCTCTTTCCCAAGCAATTTGTCTCTTTAACACGAATTTTGTGATTTTCAGGCACTAATACACTATAGTTAGCATGTGCTTTATTTCATCTGAATATGCTGGTCAGAGAACAAAATTGATCAAAACCCTATATAAAAAGTCAGTTTAGGGACATTTTCACCTATACTTTGTCTCCTGGCATTCTCTTCCAGTGGAAGTCATTTAGGGCATGACTGTGATGAAACACTTTTTGCTGCCCAGGCAGAATCACTCACTATCATGTTTTCTTCTCTTTTTCACCTGCTGCATTTTTTTCTTCATGTACTTTTCACATTCCAGCAGAGAGCTGCTACTTTCACCCCTTTTCTCAGATGTGTCCTCTTTCTTTCTCCTTTATTCCTGTTTTTGATGGGCAAGTGGGATTTGTATGCCATCTCCCTTTCTTTTGCATTAACCTTTCCTTCTGTCTTTTCTTTTGTGCTTTTTACCCTTTTTTCCTGCATCCGTGTCCTACATGAAAAGCCCTGTTACCGACTAGTTTATGTTTAACTGGGAGCAGACTCAGAGGGACAGCTCTACTCATTTTCCTTTGCAGCAAAGCTCTTCCTTTGATGTCTTTGTGAGCTCTTTACCCACAAAGCCTGCTGCAAAGAGAAACCAAACAGGATTAGCTGATAGAAATTACCTTGGCCCCTTCTGTTCGGCAGCCTCCCCTCCTTGTTTCAACTTAATCCCTTTCTCTCCGTGCCTCTCCCAGTGGATCAGTGAGAGAATGACATTAGCAATCGTATTTAATTGCACCCCTTTGCTCAGTCTGTCCGTGGTCCTGTACCTCCTGCAGCAGCAGCAGGCACATCTCCAGGGCTGAATCTGCTATCCCAAAGTTTTCTTAACTGCTATGAAAGAGCAAGGAGGTTTTGTGTCCCCCTTTTGGCCTATGGATTACAGAAGTCAGTGACAGGCAGCAAGAGAAATCAGGATTTTGTAAATGTTTGCCTAAAACAGGATCACCAAACAGCTTGTAAATATTTTATAAAGCATTTTTTTCTGTTAAGCTGATTCTAATAGCTATTAATTTTCCAATAACTGTTAACTTGTTCGCCGTATTTCAAGTCAGTGAAATCAAGTTTACTCCTTTATGTCCAGTTTCAATTCCTGGTTTAACTGTGCTCTGTGCAGGATGCCAGTGTAGATGAAAATGCCCAAATATTTTTTTCTATTTTTTTTAGTGGATTTTTTAGTTAGCAAGAGCATTTGCAATACTGCTTTTACCCAATATATGTATAAGCCCTGCATGTCTAGCCATCAGATAGAAGAACCCACAGCAGTGACTTCAATAATATCTACTCTCTATGGGCATGAATTTCTCCATGACATTGCTCCACCACCAGAAACTGTCTCTACTCTTTTTGGCATTGCCCAGAGGCCATTCTCTAGCCTGTTTTGCACAAGTCATACTTCTTCAGCTTTTTCACATAGGTCCAACACAGTATCAGGAAAGGGTCTTTCTTGGCATCATTGGGATGTATATTCCTAGGTCTGGTGCCAGGGACACCAGAGGACATGTCTGCAATGGTTCCAAAAGTGCTGCCAGAACACCACCATCCCTTTGGCCAGTACACCACCGTCAGGGCTGTCCAAAAAGAAGACAGGAGCATCCTTCCCTCTTCAGAAGACTCAACCATTCTTCCAGGGCAACTTATCAATGCTGACAGCCGTACTCTGCCCCAGTCCCAAAGCAACACACTCTTCCTTCCTAGAATTCTTAGGACGAATATCTTTTCTGGACATACTCTTGATATCCTCTACAAAATGTGCCTCCATTAACTAGTGAGCCTCATTGACAGTTTTTCAACCCTGAAGCTGTCCGTCCTGCTCAGTTTTGTTTTCCTCAACGAGCTCAGTTGCTTTGGTAGAAGACCCAACTCTCAGTAACGGCTATATTTGCAAAGTGACCAAAAGTATGTAGTTCTAGGGGAAGAAATTAGTTTTTCCTTCACTCATTGCACCTCTCCTCCCTAGCTGGAAAGGTGCCAGAAGGGCTAAACATAGAGACTAGCTTTTGTTTTGCTTTCAGAAATAGGCCTTTCACAGCTCTTTAACTCTCATCAGCAGTTGTGTACTACCACTGAGACAATCAAAACCTACTCCTTAGCCCTTGCTCCACAGGATTTTAGAATAGATCTGCTGCTAGAACATTGCTTTGGGGAGCAGCTGAGCTTTGATACCACAGATTAAAAACCTGTGATGGAAGCTGGCCTGAAAAGCTACTCCTACTTCTTGACTCTTCCAAAGATGTGCTGTCTTGCATCATGGCTCTTGCTTTTGAGAAAGACATGCAGGTCTCTTCACTATAATTCATCACAAGCTCTTATGCTGGCAACTCACTCACTGGGCAGATGATACCAATGTTTGTGCTTTACCCTCTGGGATGGACAAGAGATATGTCTGGAGTATCCCTTCTTGGCTGGAGAGGGCATTGAGAAAGAGTTTTGTTCCCATTTCTCTGATCATGAAGGAACGCAGGCCATATATGGGTGACACGGAGCTGTGGATAGTCATGCCCAGCAGCATTAGCAACACATAAAAGTTAGCAGAGTGACAACTCACCCAGCCTTTCTCTCTAGATCATATTTCTTCTAAGAAAAAACAAACAAACAAACAAACAAAAAACACTCTACAATTGTCTTGGATATACTCCATCTTTTATTTTGTCAGATGAAGGCAAAATAGAACCCATCTCCCAAAACAGGACTTAGTTCCCATAAAGTTTCACCTAGTGCAAATGACTGTGCCAGCTCTGCCAGATGCTCTCAGTGTAGACATCTGCAGAGGAACCCAGGGGAGCTCCACAGATGCTTTCACCCCATGCAGTCCACTTATGCATGCTGCATCACTACTGAGGGGTTTTTGCAAGAAGCTACAGGTTGTGCACATAAGTTGTGAATGGCCACACCAGCTGCATCTCTTCTGCTTTGGTAGCTGTTATCTTGTGCATACATCCCTCAGTTCTTCTCCCAAAGGCAGAACTCACATAGGGGTGGGCTGAGAGAAAAAGAGAGACGTGGTCCAGCACAAGGACCATGAAGGAAAGCAAACTCAGAGTCCACCAAGGTTGAGGACCCTAAAGATGAAGGTTCTCCAACTCAACAAAGTAAGCAGACCCAGGTAACTCAAAAAATAAATAAATAAATAAAATTACCAAATCCAGTATATAGTGGGTTTTTTTTTCACAGTGAGTTGAGTATGCAAGGAGTTTGATTCTTCCCCAAGACATTATCAGCCACAGGTAAATTCTGATGCAGCAGTGCAGTAATCCAGCATCAAATATGTCTCCTGGACTGTAGGTTGGGAAAAAAATATGGTAAGCGTTTCCTACACAGCACTGCTACAGCAAGAGCTCTCCTCTCCAGTCTGCACTCACTACTTTACAGCTCAATGTACTCCTTCAGTATGACCCTGATTATTTTGGCCCGTAGGCAACTGCTGGTCTCTTTTTGTATTGTTTCATTTATGTCAATTGCATTGGATGTATGAGGGTCTCATTATAAGAAAGCTTAAATTATCTTCATGAAGCAAAAAATAAAAATAAAAAAAAAAAATATAGAAACCATCTAGTTACAGTAGCTTTTAAATGACATTATTTCCTAAAAAGTAATTCTACTTGGCCTTCATAAACCTTAGCTGAAACTCAGGCTCTCTGCTTCCTTGTAAGTGGTCGTGGTTGGTTGCACTGTAGCTTAGAACAAAGTCATTTGTGTCAAAATTGATAACTGGAAATTCAGAAACATGCTAGGAATATTGGTTGTCTGGTTGGCTCTGTAGGCTCATACTTGTTAGAAAGCTAGAAGGCACCAGAGGCCCAGCTGACAACCTCAGATTCAGGATCCTGAAGCCATAAATTGGAAATCTTGGGCTTTGGGGAAGAAAGGTGCTCCTGGAACATGGGGGCTTTTTCAAGTCTTTACTGCCAACTTTATTCCAGTGGGTGGAAAAATTCCCCTTGAGGCAGAGCCCCAGAGGGCCCAGGTCATTAGAGACAGTAGGAAGCCAGTGAGGATTTTGTGGAAAGTCCTCCTGGGATTCAGCAAAAAGTTGTTGAATGCAAAAATTCTCTACTGCCACACCTTACTTGCTGCAGTTAGCATTTTCTGACCAGCACCATAGCTATATCGCTGGGACTAGAGTAAATAAAAAGAACCAAAAAAAAAAAGAAAAAAAAAAGCCCACTGCATGCTTTGGCATTGTGAGGTCAAGAGATCTGTAGAGGTCCAAAAAACAGCTCTGATGATGGTCCCCATCTTGTTACTCTGTCCTTTCCACAGGTTGCATCTCCAACAGACACAAGCAATTTTGACAGCTTCCCTGAGGACAATGATGAACCACCCCCTGACGACAACTCAGGATGGGACATAGATTTTTAATGTATTTCTCTTACCTGCTTCTGCCTTGCTGAAGACAGATTCCTGGGACATGGCTGCCAGCGAAACCGAAAGAACTGGGAAGGATTCGTGCTCGGGGTCACCATGATGCCTTGATTGATGCTGCTACAGTAACTACAGTGGCATTAGGACTTATTGCTTAGATGACAATAGTGCTCTTCATGTTTTATGTTCAAACTTAATATAGCAGTTGACATGGTGGTCCTGACGCAAAGCCTTTCACCAGTAAAGAAACATGTTTTCTATCACTGCAATGATCTTGCTACGCTCTAATTACAAAAGTCGAAAGATACGTAGTGTAAGACACACTTCATTCTAGCTGCAAGGTACTGGCTTTATCAGTAAGATCAATAGTAATTTATTAAGTGCTGTAGGTAAATACAGTACAGGATCTGGGCTTCTCCCACACTCCAAACTAGGTAGGAACTGGCCAACTTCGGCTGTTGGCCAGTGTAGGAACAAAGGAGGACAGCAACGGTACTGGTCAAAGAGTTCATGTCAAAGCAGTGGTAAAATTTGTCCATTTTCTTTCCAAGCAGTGTTCATGACAAGAATGAATGTTACTTTTCCTCTTTCTTTTGGAGAATTTTTATTTAATCTAGTAAAACAAAAGCACAACTGCTCTAGATCCTGTTAAGGCAGATATGGGTCGCTTCTCTCATACAGCTGAGAACATAACGTAACATGACGTTTGCATTTTTTCCTTTCCTTTGGTACAAAAACATAAATGCATGGAAAGAAATCATAAAATTACCCATTTTACCTATAAAATAGTGCTTAAATAATGGTACTATAATAAAGCGACAGCAGCCAACTGGTCTTATTAATTAGCTATTAGGCTTAAAACTAAGCTTAACTTTTACATTTTTAGAACCCAAAGGGAAAATATAAGACCCGTAATGTACTTTATAGGTGCTATGTACATCCTTCATCTGTGAATATACCTATTCAGTCAACCACCATTTCAGAAATATGTAGCAAGAGGTATTGTGCCCCATCATGCTCTTAGAACAGATGAGTTTACATCTCCGTGTCTGCATCTCTTCCATGTTTATTACAAAGCTAATTAAAACAATATAAAATGTAATGGAGGGCCAGTTTGCTGGCTCTTTTTTTTTAATATTGCCCATAAAAATGTAATTCTAATGTCTCACCAAACTAAGTCGGAAGGAGCTCCACAGAAAAGTCAGTGGAATTTAGCGGAAATCTGATATTTCGTGTGGGTTTGTTTTGTAAGAGTTACCGGTCTACATTTCGCCAGCGTACCAAGATCCCAGTGACGACATTTAAGGCACGGGGATGGCCAGAGCTGGGTCAGCTTGTATGAAAAAAAAAGCCAGGGAAAAGGATGTTGGTGCATGTATGCTTTCCTTCCCCTGACTTCCACTGCTTTTCCTTTGCTCTAGTGAAGTCTCTTCTGGTTTATACAGACGTAAGAAGGCAATACTGTCCTGTATGCCTACTCATTGGATTGTACACGGGTCTAGAAGTTTATCCCATCGTACCAACAAGAAACGTCAGCTTTCTTACAGACCCTGCCCCCAAATTAGCAAATGCTGCCCCATTTCATCTCAGAGTTGTCAAGAATGGTTACATATCCTGGAAGTCAAAAGATCAACTTCTGCTGACCATTTTTGCATAGTGTGCAGAAAACATATACTTTAACTGTAAAAAAATATTTCTCCAGTGCTAAATCTTTTCTGTGTTCCTAATGGAAGTGACTTCCATAGTCTTAATAGAACATACGAAAAAGATGTTTCCTCCACTTCTTTGACAGCATCAACAATGTCTGCTGCTTGCCAGCAACCTAAAGAGCTTGGTCACCACAAACCCCTTCAAACCCAGTCCATTCTGCTGAATTTTCTCCATAGTTATGCAGAAGGGCAAGGGAACGTCATCCGCACAATAACATCAGGTTATTTCTGCTGCTCATCCGTCCCATGCAGCATCGTATTAAAATTTGTTTGCCTTGAGAACCGTAGGGAAAAGACAGTAACTATGCCTACCAGGAATCACTCATGTAGAGCAAATAATGAGTTTTCAATCCAAAGGACTGAAAGCAAACACTGAACACTAGGGCTAAAACAGTCACCAGTCATCGGAGCAAACAAGCAGTCGCGCTTGCTGCGTGAAGGCTCAGTTCGTTATTCACGTCCCCCCGTTTTTTCACTCGATGCTGTGGCTACCTTGGAGGACAAAAATTGTTACATTTGTTGACTTTCTACAGAAGTACATACAGAGGAGTTTGTCTCAATACAGTCACAGCGAGTAGCTGAGATTCAGCTGTCTGTCAAGCAAAGGGTTGCCAGGAGCATCACAACCCCTTGGGGGCAACCCAGAAGTGTTATGGGAAGAATGTTTTAAAATGGGCTGATGAGTTATTTTCTTTCTTCCTATCCATTTTTCCTTGTGCCATGCACCGCAAGACCTGCATCGTGTGGCATGCACTGTACTGAATATAAATTTGTTTTGGTATCAAACACCTCACTTGACTTCCATCACTTTTACTAAGCATCCTTTAAACGACATACTTAGCATATGTATATTATAAACACCTTCATTTATAAGTAATATATTTGAGTTGCATAATATATATATATATTCACAATTGATTGCCTCTGTGTTTCCACTTACTGTCTTTTCTTTGTCTCCTTTTTTAATATATGGGACAACGGTGTATTTACGCAAGGGGAAATCAGCTGCCGTATTTAAAACAAGCGTATTAGGATTGGTGTCATAAGATACAGAAGATCTGTAGCATCTTACAGTGCTGCATTATCCATAGCAAACTCTTATTTAACAACAGGACCACAAGCAAATATTTATGTAAATAGATATTTTCGTGTTGATATTTTGTGGTACACATAAAACTTTTTATTTAGAGTTCCATGGCATTATTACTTCATTTTCTTATTTGTAATGTAATGTTTTTAGATCGAAGTAGACTTGAATTAATGTCATAATTGTCAGTATTATTAAACTTTATGTCGACTGTACTGTTACTCATCCGTCCCATAGGTTTAGAACATGACTAGCTATCTGGCATTGTTGCAAGTGCCTTAAATCCATGGCATCCTATAAAAAAAGACAAATTTGGTGTTATGCTGCATGACAAAGACAAACACACCTCAAAATGTTGTCCTTTCTTAGCTTGCTGCGTTTTACAGTTCTTTCTGCTAACAATTTATAAGCCTTTATTATATAATATTGATGAATTACAGAAATGATGAAGTCGTTCTCTTATTTCTGTTAAATGTACCAGAGCTGTGTATCTGTTAATGAGATACAGAGTCATTTCTGTGAAATGTATAAATGTATGTGCGGGTCAAATTAATATATGACATCCTATCAGTCTGTATACAGGTATTCCTGTTTCGCTAAGCTGTGCAGATCCAGCCCATAGTGCAGTCCGGCTCCAGCGTACCGTCTTTTATAAAACCCACGACAAACGTTCTGCCCCGAAAAGCGATGAGCGGCTAAAGGTGAATTGCCACCATGCGCAACTCACACCTCTGAGGCGAGACCGGGTGCCCCCCAAGAAACGCCACAGTAGCTCATTTGAGCCCCTCGACCAAGCAGGATCTGTGCTTTCTGCCATCCTCGCGTGCAGCCCATCGCAGAGGCGAGGCCCTGGCGCTGCTGCACAGCCGGCCTGGGAGCGATGCCATTTCTCTGAGCCGCCGGGCATCATGCCGGGACTCGGCCAGCCCCAGGCTCTATGGGCAAAAGAGAAATTTCACGTGGAGTTGCCTGTCGTCCTGAGTCCGATTTACGCTGTTTTTACACTGGTCCTTTATTTTTTGTAATCTGATTTCTCCAGTTTTCTTCTTACAATGGATTCTACATAAAAGAGTTTTCTTGTTTGTCAGAAAATTGTCTGTCATCCGATGGTCGTCGACCAGTTGCACTCTTTTGATGTAGATTTAAGAACTTTTTTTCATGAACTTAACTGCTTTTGTTTTGCTCTGTATTTTCCCTGCAGCTGTAATTGCCGAGTGCCTGTTGTATACTTTATAGAGTTGAAATAAAAATAATTACTTTTGAGCAGTGCGTTGCTGTCTTTCTTCAGTTGGGAGAGTTCTGCTGCTCAGTCGGACTTTTTGCTCAGGTTTACGATGACACACAGGAGGGGAGAGCCAAGCAAAATGTTGCACGACGCCTACATACATTGCACGACGGCCTCGTATCCCCCTCCAGCTGGGGGGGGGGGGGGGGGGGGGGGGGG